>NC_089750.1:59487206-59544706 GCF_040412425.1 Macrobrachium rosenbergii
ATTCTTTTAAAGATAGTAAGTCATATGTACACCAAGTTTAGTTGAAATTGCCCAGTGCACTCCAGATTTATGCTGGAACACACACACATACATCTATTTATATATATATATATATATATATATATATATATATATATATATATATATATATATATATATATATATATATATATATATATATATATATATATATATATATATATATATATATATATATATATATATATATATATATATATATATATGTCTGTGTGTGTTTGTTTGTGTGCATGTGCGTGTGTGAATTTACTCCCTTTGAGGGCCTCGTTGTATGTATGTATATATATGTGCATATATACATATTTATACAAAGAAAAATATTTATTATAAAGAAAATATATATATATATATATATATTATATATATATATATATATATATATATATATATATATATATATATATATATTAAGCTATAAACGTCCTTTAATATCCAATTCGCTCTACCTCGGAAATAATATATTGTCATATATGTTACCGAAGGGGAATTTTTTTAGTTGATAATAAGTACACCGTCCCCGTGGGCTCGAACCAACGAAGGACAGGAACTCAGGACTACAGGGACGATAAACCCGCAAGCGGCCACAAGAGAGTATAAGTGGATATCGGCTCCTATGTACAAATCACCCGTCGAACTCAGGTGTTTTGTATTTGGAGACGATATCCACCTACCTCTGCCATGTTGACCGTGTAATCCGTTTGTCGACGCAGCCATATATATATATATATATATATATATATATATATATATATATATATATATATATATATATATATATATATATATATATATATATATATATATATCTATATATGACTTTTATCACATCACCGTGATACATATACAATCAGTAAGCTACGTTTGTAGCTTACTGATTATATATATATATATATATATATATATATATATATATATATATATATATATATATATATATATATATATATATATATATATATATGATAATGATCCAAAAGGATTATTACATATATAAATATATATATATATATATATATATATATATATATATATATATATATATATATATATATATATATATATATAAAACAGAAGTAGTTGGCGCAAGCAGGCCACAGCATATCTCAGGACAGGGTGACAAGGAGATAGTCGGTCATCTGTAGGTGGTATTTATTTGCCGACGCGTTTCGTAACACTTTGTTACATCATCAAGGCTAAAAAAGAAAATTTACAAATTAAAATACATGGAATAAAACTAACGACTTCAAGAGAGTCTCAACATGCTATATAAATATACATTAAAACAAGACAGTTCATAAAAAGCACCTGCTAGACTAAAAGGTTGAAGACTGAATGACTAAAAGGGAAAAGGAAAGCAGCAAAGAAAACTGGCTCAAGCCAGATACAACTGAACAGAGGTGGTGTGTGAGTTCAACTTAGGAACTAGCTGTTTTATGAATAACGATTCCAAAATTAGCAGTTCGTGTGGATGACTTGTTTGGCCCAAAACAGAGAAGTCAGAATAATCAATACTTGTATTACATATATTTGAATGATTTCTGATATTAGAAAATTCTGGATTGGACAATCTGCAACCAGTACGGTGACTAACACCTTTATGTGAATCTGCTCTGACCCTCAGCAATCGTTTAGTCGATCCCACGTAATTGGTTTCCATCTCATGTTTTCTTTAAACACTGCAAGAATTTCTTAAATAAGAAACTATCTCACTCGGCTGTTATAAGTACAGTACCACGGAAGAAACTCTATGCAGCTATCCCATTCGTCCTAGACGATAAATTTAGAAGTAATCTGAAGTCTGCAATAGAAAAACATTTCAACATGTTGCAAGTCATTTTAATACCAAAAAATCCACTTACAATAGGGGCCCTTTTTAAATTTAAGGATAGAATCTGCCCAATAATGCAATCGTCAGTCGTATATAAATATACTTGCCCCAGATGTAATTTGGGGACTTACGTGGGATCGACTAAACGATTGCTGAGGGTCAGAGCAGATTCACATAAAGGTGTTAGTCACCGTACTGGTTGCAGATTGTCAATCCAGAATTTTCTAATATCAGAAATCATTCAAATATATGTAATACAAGTATTGATTATTCTGACTTCTCTGTTTTGGGCCAAACAAGTCATCCACACGAACTGCTAATTTTGGAATCGTTATTCATAAAACAGCTAGTTCCTAAGTTGAACTCACACACCACCTCTGTTCAGTTGTATCTGGCTTGAGCCAGTTTTCTTTGCTCTTTCCTTTTCCCTTTTAATCATTCAGTCTTCAACCTTTTAGTCTAGCAGGTGCTTTTTATGAACTGTCTTGTTTTAATGTATATTTATATAGCATGTTGAGACTCTCTTGAAGTCGTTAGTTTTATTCCATGTATTTTAATTTGTAAATTTTCTTTTTAGCCTTGATGATGTAACAAAGTGTTACGAAAACGCGTCGGCAAATAAATACCACCTACAGATGACCGACTATCTCCTTGTCACCCTGTCCTGAGATATATATATATATATATATATATATATATATATATATATATATATATATATATATATATATATATATATATATATATATATATATATATATATATATATATATATATATATATATATATATATATATATATATATATATATATATATATATATATTAAATTATTCAGTTGATGAAGCTGTTATGTCTAGATGTTTTCTAAGTTTTTAACTCTTTTTTTTTAACCCTTCTTCCTTGTTTGGAATACTGTTTTCCAGTGTGGTCTCCAGGAGCTGACCCTCATCTTAAACTCTTGGGTACTGTTATTTCACCACTCAAGTTTATTTTACCCATTCTTAATGGTGACTTGTGACGTAGACGTAAATTGAATTCATTTTGTAACAACAAACATTCAGTGCATTCTTCTTCAACGAATCTTGTTGGTTGTGGTCGGAAACTTGTGTAGGTCGCCGCTGCAAACAGTGTGTTGTTTTCTCGTATCAGGTTTAATGTTACTCACATCGGTAGTATTTTATCTTGCCTACAACTGAAATGTGGAATAGTTTATCCAGTGCAGTTGTGGAATCTTGTGACATCCAAATGGTTTAGCGAGGAAGAAGTTCATTCGTTCTCTGTGCTAAAGTCTCCTGAATCAGGTGCATCGGTTTTATTTTCTGTTCCTTCATATTCATTTATTTATCACGTTTTCCTATATTTGTCTCTCTGCTGGATGATTTCCCTTTCCGGCCCTGTGTTCATAAGGGTCTTCAGCTGAAGATTTAAAGAAAAAAGAAAGAAAGAAATTGACACTTTAAAACTGAGAGCATCATGAATGACTCAGCTGTGCTGGGCAGAAGGGAAAGTGTGGCTGGTGTGGTCGATGTACTTTTAGAAAGTATCAGATTTAAGGACTATATACGAATTGGCAACTTTTCCTTTTCCGTGTAACTTACAGCACGCCTTATGAACCTTTGCCTTATATAAATAATTAAATGTATCTGTCAGCAGTGGCTGGGAAAATTTACTTCTAAGCCCTATACAATTGGCTGGGAGTTTTCTTTCGATAATGGCATTTCTTTTTGTTTACGTACGAAGGAGCAGTAGAATCACACCACAAGAGTTCAACAGTTCCTAGAAATTACCCCAACCAATTGTTGCATTTCAAGAGAAACGGTATTTGTATTAAAACCAACACAATTATATCGTAGTGAGGACAACGTGATGAGTGGCTCGTTTTTCCATCCACTACGAGTGTAAGCAAAAGTTAGCGCTAGGAAGATGAAACACGAGACTGTCTCCAGTGTTCTGAAACATTGTGATTATGGTTTCGCAACGGTGTCCCAGGCGATATGAAAGCCGCAAGTGCTACCCGAATTTATTTATTGTTTTATGACCTATTGTTTCTGGTTTCCTTCCTGGCGTACAAATTTTAGTCAACAGGATCTCTTACATGATACTTTATAATGCTGTAAATAAGTTTTGTGTATTTTTGTAAATGAAACTCAGTCAAGAATAAAATAGCATCACCATTGTTGTTTTAGATTATGTCAGCTTCGTTAAGCATCTTTAGAAAACCACATGATGAAGCAAAGTAAAAACATTACGGCTATGAAAATAATACAATCACATTAAATTGATGCAAGTGAGAATTCGGCTTACGATGGCCTTTGGTCCAGGCCATATTCTGTCTCTCGGTGTTCCGATAAACTAAAATTGGAGCGGATGCAGAGTAGGGAGACAGGGGTAGGTGTGAGAAATCCAAACCTTTCCTGGAATACCATCTAACTTAGGCGCTTTGCCCAGACCTGGCCGGGGGAGCATCACCCCTCCCTAGACAACCCCCACCTCTAGTAACACTGAATATCCCTGTCTCCCTACTCTGCATACTACCCTCAAAATCTGATATTCATACCTTTGATCACAGACGAAACTTCTCTGTCAAATCATATTAGATTTTAACTCTTCCCTAAATCGAAATTTTTCAGTAAATATGCCTCAATTAATATTTTCTCATGGAAAATGTTGATGGCAGAGTAACTGGGTAAGTATACTGATATCTTTATCTTTGGAGGGAGTCTGAAACCTTTAAATAGAACACCGACCTGTACAAGGACGAGAAATATGTAGGGTAAGTCACTGACATTTGTGGTGATTGGCGTGCAAGTTTTGGAATATATAAAGTATATATATATATATATATATATATATATATATATATATATATATATATATATATATATATATATATATATATATATATATATATATATATATATATATATATATATATATATATATATATATATATATATATAACAATCAAGACACCAAGACAAGAAAAGATGCCGGTATCTCTTAAGGGATTTAGAACTCGCAATAAATCGAAATTTTTATCAATACTTCGCACGATGTGGGTGTGGAGAAATCCCAACTGCTTTTTCCTTGTGCAACCCCAAAATATTACTTCCTGCTGCTTGCCACCGCTTCAGCCATAGATCTTCTACACGTCACTGTTTTTCTTGGGCTCCCCGTGATAAATGCCGCGAGACATAGATCATAACTCTTTTCAATTTCTGGAGGACAAGATGCAATAGATTTTATTTCCTTTACACTCCTATCAATATATATGATAGTTCGGATTCCCGAGTCACGTTTGATATATTCGGCGTAACTTTTCCAGAATCCGGAGGAAAAAGACGGGAAGTTAAACGGTCGAAGATTTCCGAGAAGCACCAAAACATTTTAAGGGAACTTTGCCAAAAAATTGAGGAGAAAAAGGGAGAGAGAAAAAAACTAAAATATGTGCAAAATGGAATAAGAAGGGACGACATATTCTACTCACAGGGATCTGCCAGACTTTTAGTGATATGGGTAGCTCGTTTGTACTAGTTATTAGTTTGAATGTCTGTTAAACGTGTTACCAAACGACAGGGAAATTGTTATTCGGATTTGAACATGACACAACGGTCCCCTCGCCCGCCTCTCTCTCTCTCTCTCTCTCTCTCTCTCTCTCTCTCTCTCTCTCTCTCAGCATTTATGTCAGGTCTTGCAAGGGAATCAAACGGTATTTAACACTACTATTAGTAGCAATAATGACGGTCTTCATTATATAGTACTTCAGGGCATAGAAAAGTTACAGAAAGGCAATGTAAAACAGCACTGAAGAGAATAATGAGAAAACTAACACGTTAGCCCAAAATTAGGCAACCGTTTCATCATTGCCACCAGTTATACTCAGTTCTGTTGTCCTGTCTCTAGAACAGCGTTTCTGCACTGCATTTGGCCGTGGTCGAAGTTATAAGGACTAAAACTAATCGAAACAATTCAACTCAGTGAGAGGATCCAAAATAAATATTTCACAAACGAGCAGAGAATCAGTAAAGGAATCAGAGACAGTGAAAACAGACGGTGGATCCTTATGGCGGCACTTTCCTTGATGTTACCCCTAGCGTGTCTTCATACGGAAGGCTCTCATTATAAGGACTTTCTATCTATTTCTCAGAGAATATCATAACGACGTGGAAGGAGAAATTCAACTGGGTATATTTATCAGCGTTATGTGAACCATGATGACGTTCGTTTATCACGACAACGATTGCTGCAAGTATCCGGGATTTGGAGAAGGGTAATTTACTTCTTATCTCAAGACCGAGAAATTTGTGACGCCTCTGCTTTCTCTTGTGTTTTAATTGAAGCTTAAAACAGACATTAGTACTCTAAGGGTTCTAATGTAAATATTGAATAAAAATGGTTTTCTTTTCATTACAATTCGAACTCAAAAATAACTGAAGAGGTTTTTATAAAACTTTAAGAACTGCACTTGGATTTTGGCGTCTTATATGAGTTGATATAGGATGACTATAGAAAAAGGATGGTTACTATAATTATTCAGTTTATAGTTTCTTTTTCTGGTCAATAATCAGCCATTCTACCGTATTAGGTACTGAACAAAATCTCCCATAAAAAAAATCAAACAAAGAAATAATGTAAAGACATATTTTAGAACTTCGTGCTAATAACGAATTCACCAAAATAAATGTCGAAGTGCATAATAATTTATCAGAGAATTTTCTCAGCGGAATTAATGTTATTCACCTAGCGACAGTGGTAGCTTCTAAAAAAATATGAGGAGAGACAACAAGTGTATACCTTTTCTTTAACTTTTAAAGTTTGAATTGAACCGCACAGCGATGCATGGTAATCTCAAGATTTATTTTGTAAGGTCCCTGATCCTAAGCCACGGAGTAATTTTCTTCAAATAGAGAAGGAATTGAAAAAGTTCACAAGAAGTTTAGGCAAAGTTGGCTGATTCAGTCGCTTTATCCTGGTTAATCCACAAGAAAGAATCAAAATTTTCAACCTTGTTTTCCATTCAACTTTTCACTGCAGTTGACTAAGGTTAATAAAGGCTTCAAACTCTCTATGGTGAGGTCTTGCAGAGCAAATTTTCACCCTGACTTTTCTACTTGTTTGAGAACATGAAAAAGATGAACGAGGCGATGCCTCGGTATAAATCATTACTTTTATCATCCCATTTTCGACTAAGCATAAAAGGCTATTTTACAAATGTGACGTTGGCAATGGTGAAGGTTATTCCCCATTCACGACGTGGATGCAGATATGGCTGCAGCTGCTGGGCAGAATAAATGTTTCTTAACTTTAAGGGCATCTGCTCGTGTACTTAATGGCCACTTTATTAAAGGTAAATAAATTTGGCTGTGTATAGGCAGTAAACTAGTATAATTACCTGTTGTTACATTGCAGCTAATTCCTGCAATCGAATGGAGTTGTCCATATAGAACTATATTGAATGAATGAATTGAGAGAGAGAGAGAGAGAGAGAGAGAGAGAGAGAGAGAGAGAGAGAGAGAGAGAGAGAGAGAGAGAGAGAGAGAGAGAGAGCGGGGGGAGGGGAGGGGGTGGAGGGCGACTTCTCCCACATCTACAAGAAATTGCAACCAAGGCCTGGCGACGTATTCGAACAGAAACTTACCCCTATCGGCTTACATATATATGATGGACAAGTTTTTAGTTTGTAATGCATAGGAGCAGAGTCTATCCACCAACCGTTTCATGCACGTTTGAAAGTCAAGGTTGGGTTGGGAACGTGTAGTTATGATTTTCAGTGGTAACTAGTAGTTGCATCTATGGCCAGGTCAGTCCATGTGTTCTTATGGATACCTACTCTTTCCAGCCTAACTACATCCACACGCTATGGTCAAGTTTGAAGAATGTAGGGACAAAGTCTGGAAAACAACTATTTCTCGTATTTTTTCAAAAGTACCCATTAACGAATAAAGTAAAAAGGTATGTTTTCATTACCTTTTCAGGGATTTTCCACTAACAGAAATTGTTTCCTAACGTCCTACATTAGTACCCAGTTATTTTATCAAATAATATTCGTTTTGCGTTGATTCGTCCAACTTTGTATCCGTGTAAATGTGTTTTCGTGGTTTATGGGCATCTTCGAAGCTTATGGTTTAAAATAATCGATTTTTTTATTAATTACAGTTGCGTATAGTTTAAAGTTTAGATGAACATACCATGGACTATAATAAAGTAAAAATATCTGATAGGTTTGCAGATGATTTTATGAGCTTACTTTGTGGCTAGTTTTCCGCAGGTTCCTAAAGATTGTCAAATCAAGTGTCAGAATCTGATCGCTAACTTCGGTATTAAGATAGTCACCCTACAAAAATAATAGTTTTCTTTGGAGCTCGACATTACCAGATGATAGAAAACGGATAAAGTTGCCATTAATGGAGCATAATCTTGTTTAATTTGACGTGAGTGACTATAATTGCAAACCAAAAATTATTTACAAAAAAAATTCTATATTAGGTTCAAGGCTCACAACACTGTTTTAAAAGTATCATATAGCATTAGACGCATTAATATGCATATGTTTATGCGTAACTGAATAAATATCAGCTCTGAAACCTATGATCAATGCATACTCCATTTTTTATTTATATATAATAAGGGTAAGCTTACTTCGTTGCTTTAGACCGTTACGGAATTTAAAGAGCTATTTCCTAATGTAAAGAGGGACTTAGATAAAATCAACTTCCTTAATGTTGGTTTTGGAGTACCAAGTATTTTTTTTTTTTTTTTTGCTGTTTTCTCAAAACTATTTTGATAAGAAAAAAATTAGGCCTATATGTCAGAGATGAAATACGGGAATTCACAAAAAAAAAGTGGGGTGTGTAAGAAGCACTGATTATGTGGTGACTTATTTCTTAAATTCTGAAATACAAAACAAAATCCTTAGGTAAATAACTTGATCTTAGAGGTCGAGTATTTCTGGTGTTCTCACAATTATGTATTCAACATTAATTGAAAGTATCCAGTAAAAGTTCCAAGAAAATCCGTCAGTTACTGAAAATATACTGAGAATGTACAGAAAATCCCTTTAAATTTAACGGGAGCTGAATGTAAAGGCAATAGTTTAACAATAAAAATTATAACATTCATAGTCCTCTACGAAGCCATAGTTCATAGGTCAGGTACACCATAACTTTTAGCTTACATAACAGATTCATCTCTAGATATATAGCCTACACTAGTATGTGCGTGTTAGAGTGTGTGCGTGTGTATGTTTATTTGCATGAAACGGGATTCACAGTAACTCATGCGCAACCCCGATCAAGGGAACAGGAATATAATATGATATAATATATATATATATATATATATATATATATATATATATATATATATATATATATATATATATATATATATATATATATATATATATATATATATATATATATATATATATATATATATATATATATATATATATATATATATATATATATATATATATATATATATATATATATATATATATATATATATATATATATATATATATATATATATATATATATATATATATATATATATATATATATATATATATATATATATATATATATATATATATATATATATATATATATATATATATATATATATATATATATCTGTGTGTGTGCGTGTGTATACATCATTATACAAATTTTGGTTAGATAATTTATATCAAATAATCGATTTCGGAACGATTCCATTTTTTTTTTTTTATCTCTGTAACCTTTAGAGTTCCGATTACTTCTGATTTTCAGAAGAGAATAGAGGGATGGAAAAGAAACTCTTTTACTGTGAAATAAAAAATGTTATTTGGAGGAATCCTTTTTTCAAAGAATGTTTCCGTCATACGTAAAGAATATTTGAGTCATGCACCTTGAATAAAGAACGTAATCCTTCAAACGAGAATGAAACAAATACACACAAGACAAAAAATGATGAAATTAAATATTAATGAAAAAATTTCAAATAAATATAATGAATGACAAGTTAAATTACCAGGGTTTAACACTTGTGTTTAGGAGCTCTGGAAGTGCATACCAGGCATCGATGGAACCGTATCCTAGGAATTTGTATCCCTTTTCCTGTAGGAATTTCGTCAGGAATTTCTTGCCCTCTGGGATGTGGTTTACTTCGAAACACATGAGCCTAAACTTTATCTTATCCCATGGAATTGTCTTCAGTACCTGGAAAGAAGACAGTAACGAAATTTTTCTTCTTTATATATACTGGTATGGGTGACATCGTTTTCTCTACAATTGAGATCTCTCAAGGAAATGTAACGTAAATCATTAAAGTCAAATTTTGACCATTATCTAATTGCTACACTATCACAGAGTAATTTTGACTCGCACTGTATTTTCTCTTTTTAACTGAAATTACAGCAAGCTTAAAAATAACCCAAGAAAACTAGACCAAAGAAACATCCAGTTTACGGCAGATTTGTATTCTCACAACAGCACCTGGTTTATTAAACTCACCCGGCAAAGATTACCTGAGAGAAAACTGAATTTTCTAAACAGTTGGTGATTAAGATCTCGTGGTTCCAAAATATGTGTGTCTGCTTTATCATTTAGTTTTAAAAAGGCATAAAAAGAACAATTAACCATCAGCTGACGAATATATGTGTCTCACGCCTTAGCCCTTTGTAGGATCATTTCTGTCCAAGATAAAACGGGATCGTGGGATCTGCCCAACTAGTGGCAGGAGGTTTTGGCAAATGCTTCTAGACTCATTACTGGTAACTAACAGCAGTAAATATGGATAGGTTTGATGTAGATATTTAATTTCCATGAAACCTAGAAACCCACCTTTACTTCGAAAGACTCGATATCCAAAGACAAGAAATCAACTATTTTGACGTCCAAGGCTCGAAGAATGGAGAAAAAGGGGAGTCCTTTCACTTTGATACCCTTGTCGGCCAACTGGCCGCCAAAGGGCACATTAGCACTGAAAAATGGACACCCGGTAATTTAGGAGACGGGATAACGAATTGTGTATAAAATAGTGTTGTTCCTTTAAATTGAATGGAATGCTGTTTTTCATGATTTTGGTAGATATTCATTTGATTCATTTTTTCTTTTTACGTTCGGTAAGGCAACATTGTGTTAAAAATACACAGACCGTAAGACCAGCACTCCGAAATATATGTACAAATGAAATATTAAGTAAAATATACGTACTTAATATTTTAATTGCAGATGTGAATATGGCCTATTTACCAAACTATAGTTAAACGATGACTTTTTATCATATTGCTATACACTTAGTTTCTGGTAAATACAACGTAAGAGTGTTTCAGAATGAACGGTGCAGGATATTGTGGCATTTGAATAGGCTGCCATCACAACACAATAAAAAAAAATAAAAAAAAGAAGACTGGAAGTGACGTACGTAAAATTACCAGTAAAAAGCTGAATATAGTACAGATAAAAAAGGACAATGTGTATGTGTGTGTGTGTATGTGGGGAGTGGGGTGCGTGTTTGTCTGTGAGAGAGAGAGAGAGAGAGAGAGAGAGAGAGAGAGAGAGAGAGAGAGAGAGAGAGAGAGAGAGAGACTTTGAAAATACTTTCAAGTATAACAGTGGCACTGTACATTACTGTAAAATTATATTCCTTCTCTAGATTCATTAAGTGCTTGCATGTATGCAGCATGTATAAGCCATGGCAAAGTGAGTGAGAGAAAGAGACTTACATATTCAGCACGTATAATATATACAGTAATAACTTTGTAATGTCTTCAACCAGACAATAATGGCATTGTACACTACCGAAAGACAACAATTCCTAAGTCGTAATCACTTAGCATTCTTGTATGTACAAATAGATTGACAGAGTTTCATTAATTCATAAAACACACACACACACACACACACACACACACACATACACACATATATATATATATATATATATATATATATATATATATATATATATATATATATATATATATATATATATATATATATATATATATATATATATATATATATATATATATGTATAGAGTACACATTAATTAAATTTATTTATAACTTTAGATTCAAGAATTATTCGTAATTGAATGCCATTAATTCCTCGTATTTACGAAATGGCGCGAACTGGTAAGTTTTGTACTGAACTAATTTTTTTTACAAATATTCGTGTGCACTTGCGTGGCCTTCAGATTTGAAAGTGACAATTATAGAGTCGGAATGTTTCATACATAATGATGAGAACGTTTAGAATGCTTCAAAGCTTAATATGATAATAAGAATAAAGAATAATTAGACAAAAGATATTCAAGCATGACGTGCATGAACAGGTATTTTTATTCTTGAGAACAGCTAAAAGAGTATTGATACAAATTTTAGTTCCTTTGCATTTTGGGCAAAAAATTTGTGAAAGGAAATCATTGCATGTAGGAAAATACTACTTTATCGTTCGTCTCAAAAGAAACAAAAGCAAGAAGTATTATTTTGAAGTCTCCCCAAACAAAGGGCTGCCGATGAATTGCCGATGAGTTTTGAGGAACGAGCTTCTTCATGGATTAAATGTACTTACACGAATGACACTTCAGAAGCAAAAGTAGTCACAGCCAGAGCAGCATGGATGGAATAGGCCTTCCTATTTCTTGTCTGCAATGCCTCGAAATCCCCAGGTGTTGCTTCGACCAGTAGTCCACTCCATCCCAGTTCCCTCTCGAAGAAGATGGAGTTGCTTAGGCTCTCTCCATCGACTGCGCCAGCTTCAACAAAGAACCCGTCTCTCTGAATCAAGAACATGTACCATTAAACCTTAACTGTCTACATGAATCACTTTTCATTGCAAGATATCCAATGTTAGCATTGGTAATTCTATATGTTAGCTCCGCGCCTGTTTTTACCTTTTCAACTGGTTTTTTTCTACACTTTTAGGGGTTCTGATACTGGCGGTGCATCTGTTAGTTGTCGGCCAAATGCCGTGTTTAGTACTGGCCCGGCGAGGGCCGGGTTTGGGTACCCATACGTTAACAAGTTATTGCACCTGCCGGACGGGATACGAACCGTTCGAAACAGACGTGCATACCCATGCTCTGTCTTGTGAATATCGCGTATGGAAACCCCTTGTTGGATGGACTTCGGGGGTTAATTACAGGTTAATTAGACTCGAGCGCCAAAAAAGAAAGGTAAATTCATAATTAGCAACCAAAAAACTGTAGAAAAAGTCAAGTTATAGTGCCGTCGGCGACGAGTTGCTACCCTATAGTTCTACCTTAGTATTTTATCTGAAAATAAAAGTTTTATTCCAGAATCAGTATATCACTTAAATCAAAAGAAAACTGTTACGCATGCATTAAGCTACCATGTTAAAAGGCCATTCGGTGATATTTTAGACGGTTAAAAATTAAGCCTAGTTAAAAGTCAGTAGATTCCAACATAGGTTCTTCGACATTACATGATAATAATGTTGACTGACAATATGTTCTTAAAACCATTGGACATTCCACTTTCTGCCCATTTCAAATATTTCCTCTATAAATTCTTCCCCTTAATATAATAACACTTTTCCATTTTAACCATTTCATAATTGAAAAAGCAATACTGTTATACAATATTTTCATTCTTTTGTCTTGACCTTAACTATAAAAGACCAAACTGAAATACACCAAAGTACTACTGTGCATTTTCGGGCCGTGTCTAATTGATTGTCGTCGATAAAATCTCACCAAAGCATCGGATATGGATCGTATTTTGGAAATAGCTATTCGAAGCCACAGCCTAATTGGCAAAAATGTGCAGTGATGTCTAATGTTGATAATTAAGGCACTTATCAGAGTAAATCAAAGAAATTTAAAGGGAAACTTACCTAAATCTAGCAGGCTCGTAGATAGAGGCTAGTAATACGTCATTACTGAAGGCCCTCCCACTCATTGATACTGTGGTACGACGGACTTTACTAGACTCCTCGCCCATACACTTTGTGAATGAAGACTCAGATGTTGGTAGTAGTAACAACAGTACAGTATATGGAATTCTTATATTGTTTCACACACTCAAACACCTATCCTGCATACTCTCTCTCTCTCTCTCTCTCTCTCTCTCTCTCTCTCTCTCTCTCTCTCTCTCTCTCTCTCTCTCTCTCTCTCTCATCTTTTGAGGAGTCATGCGTCTAAGTAGAGTACAATAAGGGAATGTGCATCAAATGGGAATATTAATTGTATAATACAGTTCCATGGCGCAATTCACGTTTCCTTTAACTTGAAATATGCACCAAGTCTTACAGTGACACTGTGAAAACAACCATCGTTACCCTGAAGTTTCTGTTGCTTCGTATTGTTTCCTCAAAAGTTCCGGTTCACGTGTACCTGCTTAGTCCTGCTAAATGAATGTAACATGACGCAAGTGTTCTAACCTTAACTTCCTTAATGCGTGATCAGTCCCATAATGTTTCCACAGTGCTTGGTATAGCACACTATCCCCCCTTCGTTATTTTATTTGTGTGCCTCTGTGTCAGTTTTGTTGTTCCTATACACTTGATTCATTTACTTGGAACTGACACTAATGTTTGATGTAGGGTTGTTGAGTGGTTATCAGCGAGTGTCTATATTCCCGGTTTTTGAAGTTACTCACTCTTTCAATTTTCAGTTATTTTGATTATATATTTCATTTAATCATAACTACGTTTTAGTGCTGAATGAAATTCTTAACTCATAGTTCAAGCGCTTGGGCTATGCCCTAAATTTTATAATCCAGTAATCCATTGATTATACTGAACTTCATTGAACTTGAAGGAAATATGAAATAAAAAAAAAGCAATTATGTAAAAGTATATGCTGTTGTTTGTTTAAGATTAAGCCAGCCCTGTGTGAATCAGGGTCTTGCACTTTGAGTAGACCATAAGTGAAGAACTTTCGGTGGAAATAAAGAAAACAGAATTTCGATAATTATCGCATATCCTACTCAAGGTATTGCTTATTGTACAAGATGGCCAAATATTTGTGTTTCTACAGTCATTAACATACTACTGGGAGCCTGCTATTGCGTCTGATGTCATAATTTACGTCACAACTAGCCTCTCTCTGGGTGCTAACTAAATTTGGCCAAGTTCCGCTTTAAATTTGACTTACTCTGATAGGTGCCTTAATTATCCACATTGGACATCACTGCATATTTTTGCCAATTAGCCTGTGGCCTCAAATAGTTATTTCCAAAATACGGTCCATATCCGATTCTTTGGTAAGATTTTATCGACGAAAATCTATTAGACACGACCCTGAAATGCACTGTAGTAAACCAGTGTCCTTCAGAACCCTTACATTTTAACCCTCCGTCTTTGTACATCTTGAGACTACAGCAGTTCTACCAATTTGGTTGAATGTCAAATGCCCTGAAGTGCATTTAGACACTGGAAATGGGTATGAAAGCACGATGATAAAAGACTATATCCAAAAGGAAGAGGGATTAAACTACTTCCAAGCTCTCATAAGACGAAGGCAAACATCACATCACATTCATGGAGTAGTTCCCATAAAAAAAATCGAAATTGGGCAGCCAAAGAAAATTCATTTATAACTACCATTCCTTTGAGCATTTCATTTGCGATCTTTGACTGGCTGAGCTGAGAAAAGTGAACCCCTTTAGGGTTTGCCAGCTTGTAAGGATGAACAGATGGTGGGACCAACAGCTCACGTCGGATGTATTCGATCAGCTTGGGGTCCTCCTGGTCTGCTCCCTGTAATAAGCATTTAAAAAAATAAAGACATTCCCATTGATATAGTGAAATGGCAACATTCTTTTGTTCTGAAGAGGTTTTCGTTTTCCGAAATTTAGAAAAAATGGCAAAAATGATCATATTACTTCAGTTCTGCCGTATGCTATTTAGGATGTAAAAGTGAACTAGTACTCTCCACATAGCTAGGGGTGCGTCCACACTGCTCGTGAAACATGTAAACACATATGGGCTTCTTATTGCATACATGTCACAAACATGTTGAAAATAAGTGAACAACCGTAAGTGGAAAATGCCGGGTAATCGCCTGAAGCACTGGTCAGGACTACCTATAAGTCGTATGTGAAATACGTTACCGACGTGTGTTCATGACATGTTTTACTGTAGCGTGGACGTACCCTAAAAGAGACGTGGGCTTGGTGACAGGAGCCATCATGGAACCGGTAGGTATGGTAATAAACATAACATCAGCGAATTTTGAAATTTCATATAACTATAATAGTTACCTCGAAATCATATGGAGTTGGGGTGCAAAGGAGGGGTCTTGGGACTGCAGGTCTGGTGGGCGATATCGGTGTTGTATTGACGGACGCTAGATCTTTAATCTGACGATTCCAGTCTGTTATAGGCAGGACACGAAAACATTAATTAGACGATGTAATAATGATGGGCAAGAGCTAATTAGAGAAAGTTAACACACAATTCCAAAGCTAACTTCGTAAGTTGATGATTTGATTTATGAAAATTTAGCTATAAAGCGAAGCGCTGGGGCACTTTCAGCCATTCAGCGCATGCGAAGAGAAATGAAGGAGTTGGAGTTTTTGGACAGCAAGATGGAAGAAAGGAAGTGGGAATGGAGGTAAAGCAAAAGGCTAAAAAGTGGGTACAGCCAGCGGCCGAATGGAAACTTCATTCATCCTTTAGTAATGCCTACAGTGCACCACGGAAAGTGCACTGACGGTACTATCCCCCTACTGGATAATTGTTTATTGACAGAAAAATTATGAAAATTATCATTCTTGTAAACATTTTGTAACCCTACTGAAACTTCTATGGCCTTACGAACAAATATTGTATATTAATATATCGGAAACTGTCATCATTCATAATATATTAATTTTCACATATTATTTATCATTACTCTGTCCTCAAAAAATTCCTGCCTTCCGGACCAAGCAACAAGACATTGTACACCTGCAAGGAAAATCCAAACAAAATTGTGCAATTACCTCAATCTTCTGTTTTGTAGTTTTTAAGAATTTTGGTTACTGATATTTGCGATAACGGTGAAGATAAGTGTACACCCAAAAGTAAAATGTTAACAAAATTGTGTAAATTATCTTAATTTTTCGTTTTGTAGTTTTTGATAGTTATAATACTTGTAATTGCGATAATGCTAAAAATTAATGAAAGGAAGGAACTAAGCTCTCTAAATCCCGTTTATGGTTATCACAATATGGTTCGTAGTTCAATGTCAAGGACTAAGCTTTCGATAATATAATTAAAGACTTTTATCTAATTTCTTTTACGGATCAGTCCTTAATCAATAATGTTCCTTAACCTTTTCTGGACACAAAACAAGGAATATTCAATTTTGTTTTGGTATAGATCTGAGTTATGCACAAATAATCCTTTCAGAACACAATACAAGGAAAATTCTAATTTATTTAGGCATAAAACTGAATTATGGAAAAATATTCTAAATTCCTATTTTAAATACAACAAATATTGTGTATAATTCCAATGAAAAACTCACCTGGCCTAAATGCGCCTTTCCCCATCAGGTAAGAGAGAGCCGACACCATAACCAACATCGCCACGAACACCATTTTCTCTCGAAATGTATTTGGCCACATTTTCTCTTGGTTAGCTGCAATTTGCTGGAGTAGAGGGAAAATAAAGCGGTTAATAGCGAGTGATCATGATGATTATTAATTTTAATAATAAAAAAATGTAAAGGCTCACTACTCAAACTGGCTCCTTCCTCCAAGACAGACTTAGTATGCACTGAGGGTTTACTGCGACGTGTTTACTCTTTGCCACGTATAACAATGTCATGCCTTTATTTCTCTCTCTCTCTCTCTCTCTCTTCCGAATCAATAACCAAGAATATACCTGTCTGTTGTGAGGCTCCCATGTCCACAACTTGTGAGTGAGGGCAATAATCACAAGATTGTCCATAATTGTCGTAATTGACTCTTATCGTTAAGAGAACTACATTTTTTAACCAGTTATTTTAAACAAAATTATTACCCAAAATAAAGTATTTTACATACAACTTAGAGAAATGTGGAGTAAGAGAGTTTCCTTGCCAGTGATGACTGCCCCAAAAATGACATTTTTTGCGAGTTTTCCCTTTCTACAAAGAATCCTCTAACCATTGGTTCATTTTTTACAGTCAAGGATCGTCTCAGCCCCGTCTTCACATCCAATATTGTATATAAATACACTTGTCCGCGATGTAATCACGGAACATACTTGGGATGTACGAGGAGGTTGTTGAGGGAACGAATTGACTCTCAGGATGCAAGTTATCGTCCTCTAGCATCAGAAACCATGCTGCACAATGCAAAAGCAATATCAGAGATGAAGATTCCTCAATAGAAGGGCGGGTCTCCAACCATCACGGTCTAACTATCCTGGAGTCCATTATTATAAAGAGGACTGTTCCCTCGTTAAATACTCAGTTGTCGTCAACTCAGTTGTATGTTGCCTAGCTTTTCCTTCATGCATATTTTTTTCTTTTCTCTTATATTATTCTTTCATTTCGCTTGATGAGTCTGTGTCGTGGTTCCCTGGACCTACTGTATATCTTTTTCGGCCCTTTTTTTTTCTTTTGTTTTATGCTCATTAATATACCTATTTTTAACGCTGCATTGCCATTTTTTGTGAATTTTAAATATTTTATTTCTTTTATTTTTTAACACCGTGACTCTATCTGTAGTGCAAATTCTTTTCTTTTTTAGCCTTGAAAATGTGTCTTGGCCTGAAACCTTGGCATTAAATTTGTAAGAATGGAGGTCATCGTTTCCCTTGTCCCTTGAGAATGTATATATATATATATATATATATATATATATATATATATATATATATATATATATATATATATATATATATATATATATATATATATATATATATATATATATATATATATATATATATATATATATATATATATATATATATTATATATATAAATTTTAAATAGTGTTTATATCCTGATATTTCTGGACGCTCTTTTAAGTGAAAGGCTTGAAATTCTAAATTAAAAAAAGGCTCACACTCAGAACACGTGTGTTGAATTTTCAGTACAATATCATCTCCAGTTGCGTGCTAAAAATAAAACTGACTCACACTAGTTTATACTTCTTTCCGTCGGTTAGCCAAAAATGTTCAAAGGCCATAAAAATATAGAAGGCAATAAAAAGGATCAGATCACATAAAAGCAAATTCCATAAAGTATAAGATAACAGAATATTGTAATTTATTGTATAAAATTATTTTAAAGCTTAAATGATTTTACAATGTATACAAAATAAACAGAAACCAAATCACATAGGAACAAATGTTAAAATATATGTGTAAGTAATATAATGCAGATAGAATAAAATTATTCAAACGCTTGAAACTATAAAGAATATTTTTCGTACTACATGACGTTCGGCTGTAGCCAATTCGAACGTGTGTTTGTGCAACGACTTATTTGGGGTCTTGTTTGTGTTGAATCGGATAGGTTAGGTTAGTCCAATGACGAAGACGAAAGTTCCTATCGCCGGTGCTGTCAAGTGCAATGCTATAAGTACAACTGGAAAGTGAAGTGGCTTTGATGAAACGCTACGAAATTGGTGAGATGATTTGCAATAGCTCGTTCTCTTGGCTTGAGAAGGGAGAAGGTACCATCAATTCTTGACGATGACGCATCCGTCAGGAAGGTGCATACAGCATACATATACAACTTCTTTGTTTTTTGTTTTGTTTTTCTTTATAAATCACACATATATATATATATATATATATATATATATATATATATATATATATATATATATATATATATATATATATATATATATATATATATATATATATATATATATATATATATATATATATATATATATATATATATATATATATATATATATATATATAATTATATATTCTTCAACTCTTGACGATGAAGCATCTGTCAGGAAGGTGCATACAGCATACAATTTCTTTGTTCTTTGTTTTGTTTTCCTTTACATTCTTTATAAATCATATATATATATATATATATATATATATATATATATATATATACAGTATGTGTGTGTATGTATGTATGTACATATATACAGTATATATATATATATATATATATATATATATATATATATATATATATATATATATAGTATGTGTGTGTATGTATGTATGTACATATATACAGTATATATATATATATATATATATATATATATATATATATATATATATATATATAAATATATATATATATATATATAAATATATATATATATATATATATATATATAATATATATATATATATTTATATATATATATGTCAAGAAGGAAGTAAAATGTTTATTTAGGTATCGAACGGCTTATTGTACTGTACATATACTGACACCTTCACGAGTCTTTTAAGTAGAGGTTTGATGGGCGTCCAGGTAGTTTAGCAAAATCTTTATTCCACTTCGTATGTTTGCCGACTTAAGTTGTGGTGCGTGTCTTGAACAATTAACAACGTAGGGCGATATAGCCCTTTTACTGTTGCCTGGAGATAAAAATAGCAACAGAATACAGGGCTTTGATTCAGAAAACAGGTTGAATGTTCATTTCTCACAGGGATTTGTGAACACAAGTTCAAATTACCATAAGGAAAAATAAAACAGAGGATATGGTCCTGACCAGTTTCGTCCATTAAGCCATTTTCCACAGGACCGGTTCATTTGAGGAGAAGTTTATATAATATATTAACATAAAAAAAAACGTGCAAATCTGTAAGGAGGAGCGGAGTTTTTTTAGAGGCAGGACACCTGGTCTGGGTTAATTCGTAATGGAAATTCATGGTAATTGCATCGTTTTTTCGTCGTCTGGACCGGGCTTAACTCCACACTTTTAAATTCTGTATATTTTATATATATATTTTTTTTAATAAATGGGCTCTAAGTGTTTACGGTCTCAAGCAGATATTTATATTCTTAAGAAAAATTTCTTTTATAAAATAGAGGCGACTGTATTTCTTTTGACACCTTGTTAGAATAAATCGGTTTTCTTTATTGTCCACGCTGTTGGATATATATTGAGTATTCGCTAATAGACTTCCCTCCAGGGTTTCGAAGCATGAGTGCAGGAGAAATGGCCCGTGTGCTCCTCATAAACATAGCAAGGATCCGCATAAACATGGCAAAATGTCCCTCGTAAAGAAGCTTAACGACGCGCGCACTGCTTGCAAATTTCTCGAGTGCTGTCCTTCTTAGCAAACCTCTTCTGGCCGCGGGGAGAATTATGGCTCGCCTCTGACGTCATAAACATCAGTGGCTTCATACACTACACACACACACACACCTATGTACTGTATATATATATATATATATATATATATATATATATATATATATATATATATATATATATATATATATATATATATATATATATAGTAGGCAGGAGAAGGGCGCAGGAACACATACAGAACCAGTACATACATTTATTCGTCTACGCGTTTCTTGACCCGTGGTCACAAAATTAAAAAGGGACATTCAGCATAAATAGTTAAAAGTAAATATACACAAAACATAAAAAAACTTAAAATAGAAAATCAGTTGAACATAAACAATCGCACTTAAATACATTTACACATTAAAGAACCAATAAAAGAAAACTTAAAATGTAAACTTAAAATGAACTTAATAAAAAATTGAGCTTAATAAAAGGAACTTAAAATAAACTTAAAAAAGCAGAGCAGAAGGGCACCTCTCAGGATGAAAGAGGAAAACACACTAAAGAAAACAGCATAAAAACAGGAGGAGGAGGCGGACAAATGTAAACAAACAATCGCATCATGCTATGAATAGGGGAACAGCCGATGATTGGCAATTTAGCGCCGGTACAATTCTTTTGATGTTGAGACTCTCCAGAGAAGCAGTTCTCCAGGTTCCTTAGCTTGGCCAATTATTCTAAAGTTGTTGTATTTTATTGGCGTCTTGCAACCTCTAGCGTGGGATCTTATATTCGAAAGTTCGGGATTAGACAATCAGCAACCCGTACGATAACTCACGCCCATGTGAGAATCGGCCCTGACCTTGAGGAGACGCCGAGTCGAACCTACGTAATTCCCGGAACTACATCCGGGGCACTTGTACTCATAAATTAATACCAAAAAACCCTAAAACCATTGGTTCTTTGTTTCCCTTCAAGTATCGGCTCTGTCCCTTGATGACGTCGGGCGTCGTATATGAGTACAAGTGCCCCGGATGTAGTTCAGGGAATTACGTAGGTTCGACTCGGCGTCTCCTCAAGGTCAGGGCCGATTCTCACATGGGCGTGAGTTATCGTACGGGTTGCAGATTGTCTAATCCCGAACTTTCAAATATAAGATCCCACGCTAGAGGTTGCAAGACGCCAATAAAATACAACAACTTTAGAATAATTGGCCAAGCTAAGGAACCTGAAGAACTGCTTCTCCTGGAAAGTCTCAACATCAAAAGAATTGTACCGGCGCTAAATTGCCAATCATCGGCTGTTCCCCTATTCATAGCATGATGCGATTGTTTGTTTACATTTGTCCGCCTCCTCCTCCTGTTTTTATGCTGTTTTCTTTTAGTGTGTTTTCCTCTTTCATCCTGAGAGGTGCCCCTTCTGCTCTGCCTTTTAAGTTTATTTTTAAGTTCCTTTTTATTAAGCTCAATTTTTTATTAAGTTCATTTTAAGTTTTCTTTTATTGGTTCTTTAATGTGTAAATGTATTTAAGTGCGATTGTTTAAGTTCAACTGATTTTCTATTTTAAGTTTTTTTATGTTTCGTGTATATTTACTTTTAACTATTTATGCTGAATGTCCCTTTTAATTTATAACTGTAGATGATGTCCTGATGATGTGACCACGGGTCAAGAAACGCGTAGACGAATAAATGTAAGTACTGGTTCTGTATGTGTTCCTGCGCCCTTCTCCTGCCTACTATAGTGCCCTCCGATGTGTGGATTATATATATATATATATATATATATATATATATATATATATATATATATATATATATATATATATATATATATATATATATATATATATATATATATATATATATATATATATATATATATACATATATACATATATATACATATATACATATATACATATACATATGTTTATGCGTGTCTCTATACACATATACATATATACACATATACACAAGTGTTTATGCACAAGCAAGGATAAAAATCTGTTGCAGTACGTGTAGCCTATCACCTGCTGAATGCTAATTAGTGAAGTTGTAAATATTACAACAGATGTTTAGAAATAGTTTCCTGGACTGCTAGCAACTTATTCATACTGCCTGTTTGCTATCGGTGCTGAAATTAAATAGAGGTCGTGACTTTCCCAGGGAATCAGGCTTTTATAAAAACGCTTAATAATCATGTAGTCAATATTAGTGTTCCACTTCCCTTGAAGTTCCACCTGATACAGTGAATGATCTTCCAGGGAGTTCTGGCCCCAAAATGTCCCTGTATATTATAACTTTACATTTTGAGAGTATGGTTTAATGGATTTTCTTGGAACTTTTACGTGATATTTCCAATTACTGTTCAATACATAACTGTAAGGACACCAGAAAAACCGGACCTCTAAGATCAAGCAATTTGCGTAAGAGTTTTGTTTTGTATTTCAGAATCTAAAAAATAAATCACTACATAATCATTGTTTCATACTTTTTTTATGAATTCCAAAATCTCATCTCTGATATATATTTTTTTTATTACCAAAATAGTTTTGAGAAAACAGCAAACTAAAAAAAATGCTTGGCGCTTGTCATGGGGAGATGTTATAATGGTGAAACATTGAAAAATATCTCTTTTCCAGGACGTGACTGCTTCCCGTGTTTGCACACCAATCAGTTGCTACTGTCAACGCGTCGTGGACGATTAGCGGGTCGATGAAAACCTTTCTTTTGGAAACGACACCACATGGTATCTCATGCCATGCCTTTGTAACATGGCACAATATTCAGTCCACATTGCATCAGAAAATTTGATCCGGAATCTTCTATGGTGTGACAGGAAATGGGCGGATATTAGGAACCAATCATTGTGTAGAAAATCAAAAAACTCCTTATATGGGAATAACGATCGTCGTCATTAGCTCCGCCTATACAGGGAATATATAAGCTCCGAGAAGAGACTTCCCAAGACAGAGATATAGACAGACAGAGACGGTAATCAGAGGTCGGATAAAGCAAGATTCCGACGGGAGTATCCCCTTCAGACAACCCTTAATCTTCCCCATAAAATCTTGTCCTGCCCGAGACGAAGAGAAGCAGCCGGCCCTTCCTGCTTGTGATGAGAAGTCCCTAAGCCCTCCGTGTTCGGACGAGGTGAAGCAGCTAGCCTACATAACAGTGACGAAGAAAGTAGTCAGCCCTTCCTGCGTGTGTGGAGGAGTAGTCGCTAAGCCCTTCCTGCCTGTGACAACGTGAAGCAGTCAGTCCTTCCTGCCTATAGCGAGGTCGAGCCTTCAAGCCCGAGGTCATCGTACCAGCAACATCTCTGCTGAGTTCCCAGCTGCCCTTCTGTGACGTCTTTAAGCCCGAGGTCATCGTGCCGCCATTTAAGTATTAAGATTGCTCTACCTTCCAACCTGTTCCCCCTATCTATAACTGCTTAGATTTATTTTGCTTAGAGTTACGTTGAGTGAGAGCAAAGGGGAAACATTTCATTTTCCTTGTAAATAAGGTTGTGAATAAATGGTTGTAGTGCTGTGACATTTCTTTTTATATTCATTTACCATATTTCAGTTGCTGGTGTTGAAACACTACTGTTTAGAGTTGAAAGAACCTGGAACGACTCTTGCATCGTGACAGAACTCCAAAAATAACATTGAGAGGAAGCTGATTCTTTCTAAGTCTTCTTTACCTCAGCAAATCACTCTTTAAATTCCGTAATGGTCTAATGAAAAGTAAGTTTGCTCTTATTAAAAAAGAAAAAAAAATGGAGTATGCATTGATCATAGCTTTCAAAGTGGGTATTTATTCAATTACGTGTAAAAATATTGATACGTCGAATGCTATATGGTACTTTAAAAACAGTGTTGTAAGTCTTGTACCTAATATATAATTTTGTAATTATTTTTTTGTTCTTGCAATTATTCTCTCATATAAAATTAAACAAGACCATGCTCCAATAATTGGAACTTTATCCATTTTCTGTTATCTGGTAATGCTTAGCTCCATAGAAAACTGTTATTTTTGATGGGTAACTAACTTAATATCTCGGGTAGCGATCAAATTCTGTCACGTGATTTGACAATCATCAGGAACCTACGGCTAACTAGCCACAAAGTAAACTCATGAAACCACGACAGTACATTTACACGGATACAAAATTGAAATAATTAACGCAAAACGAATAAAGTGTGATAGAATAACTTGCTAGTGTAGGACGTTGGGAAACAATTTCTGTTCGAGGAAAATCCCTGAAAAGGTTATGAAAACGTACCTTTTTACTTCAGTCGTTAATGGTACTTTTAAAAAATACGAGAAATAGTTGTTTTACAGACTTCGTCCCAACGTTCTTCAAACTTGACCATAGCGTATGGATGTAGTTCTGTTGGGAAGAATATCCGTAAGAGTACACAAACTGGCCTGGCCGTAGATGCAATTTTCAGGTAATACTGAAAAACTTAATTACACGTTCCCAATCTAACCTTGACTTTCGAACGTGCGTGGAACGAATGATGACCAGATTCTGCCCCTAAAAACTACAAACTTGTCCACAGTATATATGTAGATCGATGGGTGCAAGTTTCCGTTCGAATACGTCGCCAGACCTTGGTTACAAGCAAGGAGGTTAGAGGAGGGAGCAAGTGGCCCCTCTCCTCTCTCTCTCTCTCTCTCTCTCTCTCTCTCTCTCTCTCTCTCTCTCTCTCTCTCTCTCTCTCTCTCTCTCTCTCTCTCTCTCTCTCTCTCTCTCTCTGAAGAATAGGTGTCTGGCAAAGTATTCCAAGTAATTCTAATTCAAATCAGATTCGTCAAAAGATCTAACAATGACTTGATAACCATTTACCACGAATATCGATACCGTCCACTCATGGCAAATGCAGTTTTTTCAGCACATTTCATCTGTAATTTCTCACTGCAAAACCGCTGTAAAAACAACTTTGGAGTTTAGGGTGGTGATCTTACAACCCTAATCTTACGACTGGATTTATGCTTCATCACTTGAAAACATAATGAAGAAAAAGACTTTGACAACATAAAGTTAAACTCAGTATCATCTACAGCATGGAGAAAAATTCTTTTAACGTGGCAGAGACGTACCTTTAGTAACAGCTGCATCAACATTCTAATGCCAGCTCAGGCCGACATGTCAAATGAATCAGTGAGTGTTTGGTATTAGAGAGGGACCGCTTCTGAGCGTCTGGTGCGTGAGCCAGGAATTCAAACTTACGTTCCAAATAGGTAAGTAATTCGATAGTAAACAAATATGTGCTTCATGGTGATGACAGCCACTAATAACCGTCCATGTGTGATTTGAGAGTAACTTAAAGCCACGATTACGGTCCAGGCTAATGATTTTCCGTAGCAAATCAAGCTTAGACTTTCCTAACAGTAATTGAAGAATAGCGAGAATGTTGTAATTACAGTTGTATTACAAGCTGGGTTTCGATTATGCTTGGACAGTGAAACGGTTTATTTGTTGCATTTTTTTTATCGACAGCAATCAATACGAACTCCTCGATCCAAAAACAAAAATGAAATTAAACTGCTGTTTTCCTATGATGAATCTACAGTATGTATCTAACTAAAAAAGACAAGAAAAGGCAAGACGGCAATCACTGCCACATTCATATTATTAACGAATTGTGGATGAAGCTCAAATGCAGAAAACCTCCACAACATTCGTCGCTTCATACAAGCCGCGATAATTCCTTACCTAGGAGGACACAATAGTTGTGGAAGGGACGATACCCTTTGCCCCGAGACTGACAATATTCTAAAGGTTTGGTAACATTGATGACATGGTCACCTTTCCATTAGTAATTAAATCTCTTCGCTTTTACCTTTTTAAACATTGATCATCTATGGAGTAACTAGATTTAAACCCATTATTTATTTCACTAGCATTTTCAGTAATTCTTACTATAGAGCTAAAAGGCCCTATGGATCCCAGTGCTTGGCTTTGTGCCTAAATCTCATATTCCATTCCATTCCACCACTATGAAGTTATTTGCTGTGGCAGTTGAGATTACCCAAACAGCGTCCCAAAACAAATAAAACCTGGAAGTGAAAAAAGAGAATTGTTTTTAACATTCTTTTAAACAAAGAAAAATACATTGAGCTACAAATCAGTGATTGTTGCTTCTTATTTCTCCAAGTATTTATTAGCGATACTGATGTTGTTCTATGGCACGAGGAACTTAGCCATAAATTTGTTCGTTTTATCTTATACTTTTTGCACATAGATAAAAGACGCAAAGACTTTTATACTGTATTCACTTCACACTGGACCGAATCAAAGCCCATATTGCTGATAACCATTCCAGAGCTGACTGGGTTTAAATAAGCAATTAACCAAAAACAATCCGTTTAGCGGAGACGTGTTACGTTCTAGCATTATCCAAGATATTCTCTATTACGTTAATTGGTAAGACCCGTGAAATTGAAATTCTGAATGACGTACCATGCTTAATAGTTTTTTTTAAACACCATTCTGTCCAAAAGCCACCTTCTCATATTTTGGTTTCACATCTATTTTGCCGCCTTGGCAATTTTGGCTACCCTCTTAACAACTTACTTTATGTCAGTTACATCCCTGAGACATTTGCATTAATTGCTGGTTTGGATAAAATTGCAGAATTACTTGTAAACAATCTTCAAGTGAGTTATCTTTAGTCCTGCCATGTACATGAAAGTGCAATGATATTTAACTAAATGTACTACCGCTTTTTTTTTTTAGATAGGGATGCGTTAAATTGATAAGTGCTATCATTAATCAAAACGTCACTCTCTTACTTGGTAAGAATACCGTATCTCATCAATGTTCAAAATATGAGGAAAAAGTAGAACTTGATTCCAAGCTACTAAAGTTCGATGTTTCCAACAGGGTAATTAACAAGTTGTAAGTGGAACTGCTTAAAAGAAAATAGCTGTATTCGTAGAAATATCTTTTCATGATCCTCATTTTGCAGGTGTTGCGTGGATGAGTTATCCTCCTCAAAAGAATATATTATTCTTTATCATTTGCACGTAAGGTCAATTCCCTTTGATATTTTACTTTAATGTGTCTCGTAGCTGTTCACCAGCCCAGTGACTTTGCAACACCGTCCCCCGCTCCCGCTTTATTGTACATGGGCACTACAGCTCAGTAACGGAAAATTGATGGTATGTTTCTCAAAATACTCAGGTAATTTATTATATATAATATATATAAATATATATATATATATATATATATATATATATATATATATATATATATATATATATATATATATATACACACACACACACACACACACACACACACACACATATATATATATATATATATATATATATATATATATATATATATATATATATATATATATATATATATATATATATATATATATATATATATATATATATATATATATATATATATATATATATATATATATATATATATATATATATATATATATAGGTAAAACCAAACACGGAAACTGATGCGTAGTGGGAGAAATTTCCATTATATATATGCTACGGTGGCAGTTCACACGAACGGCCAGGTGGTAAAAAAGAAATATTTGAGCCTGACAGGTAAAGGTGGGTTAGTCACCTAATTTGGTCACCTAATTTGCATCCGAATGAGCAAATGGTGTTTCTCCATGCAGACGAGCTCACACCTTTGCTAATGGTAAAACTACTTTCCGTCAAATCATTACTTTTTACTCATTCCTTTTGAAATAAATCAATCGTGTTTGGACATTCTTAGGTCGATATTCACATTCTCACGAAAGCTTTCTCTCATAAAACTGCATTCAGTTACATTTACTTTTTAGCGTGTTAATACAGAAAGGTCAGCACTCACTGCAGCTCTCTTGCGAGGAATGAGGTTTTTGTTGGTATTCTGTTTCTTTCAGGATAAGACACAATTCCACGTCAAATGATGGATTGGTCAAAAGACCCTCTTTACAAATAGCGTGCGGAGTAATCGATTTGGTGAAATTATGAGACATTTCTATGCAGCAGATAATACGAATCTCCCACGAAATTATAGTTTTGGAAAGATAAGGCAGCTAAAGGATATTTAAGAGAAAAATCAAACTTGGGAGCAATATAAGGGCTTAGGTACATCGAAGATGTCACTTGTGCATTTTTGGTCAACTGACAATCTGTTATTCCAAGTAATGAAAGAAACGCGAACAGTGGTCCCGGCATTGAATGAGGAACAAAGTAGATTCCGGAAATATGAATATAGCAAAGTCGACAAGTCTATTTGTGCTGTAAATATCAAATACCTTTTCATTTCAAGTGTCCTACGGAATACCATAGTATAAAATGGATGCTTTAAGAGTACAATGTTTATTACTGCACTTCACTGATCCCTTATGCTTTCCCAACGAAAAAAAAAGACATTCTCAGTCATTGTTTGATTTAATCGATAGATTATAAAAGAAACCTCTTGTAACTGATACTTAGAATGAGAGTAAAACATTCAGAACGAATTGTTTGTAAGCAAGAACCTTGAAATAAGTAAATCTTGACATCAAAGTTGAACATTCGAATTTCCATTAGAGCAAAGGCAGGAAATTAAATCCGCACCTGCCTAAAGTCACATTTTCGTACCCAGTGGTAAAGTTCATTGGCCAAATGTTGTATTTCTGCAAACTACTTGTTACATCATAAATAGCTGGCTGAGAAGAAAAAGAGCTTGAAAACTCCCACGCTCTCATTTTTGGAAGCATAGACATAAGGAAACCAAATCAACTTCAAATTTTATCGGGCAATAATGGGTTAATAGACTGATTAAGTAATGTACATAGCTCCACGACAGCTATATTTAAAGACTGCTTGATAAAACATTACAGTTTTTACTGAGTTACTGCAGACAGGCCTGACATACATATGGATGCCCGTCTTAACAGAAAGAGAAATTCATATAATATCAATACTCAAAATAAAATATTGTTTATTTAATGAAGTAAACAAGGTCTAACACAGTGTTAATAGAAGTCATTGCAAACTTATTTGACAAGCGATTCAGATTTATAACTATTTCATTTTCAAGTATCTTCTTTTCTAGTCATCTGAATCGCAAGCATTTTACTGTTACTCACTTATTTTTTCGGGCGTTTTTAGGGATTTCTGCAAATACGTGATGATTCCTATGTCATTTAATTATGCGGTATCGTACGTAATCAATAGATAAAGACTTGTCTTCCTTTACCGAAGACATAATGCTTGACAATAAACCTGACTTTAATCTTATAAACTTTACTATGAAAAATCAAAGTACTAAAGAATCCTAAACTCTACCGAAAATTATATAGAATATAGCTGTGATTAGCTAATGTGGGTTAATTTTAACGAAAAATGAAGGAAATCGATGAAATAACATTTTCCATTATAATTCTTTAGATATCATATGTGAGGTTTCTATTACCCTGGGAGGTGTGACGCAAGACAACTTACAATTAATCAACCTTTTCCTGGCTATTCTGTGAAGTACCTGGTAAAGGTATATATTCTTAATTTAAGGATATTTTCCTGACTGTATTTCTGGGAATACATTTTCCTTCAACTGGACAAATTTCCTGGAATGTACTTCCTTTCAGCTGAACCCATTTCCAGGAATATATTTTCCTTCAACAGAGCGCATTTCCAGGAACATATTTTATGTCAACTGAACGAATTTCTTTTCTCTTCAGCTGAACGTATTTCCAGGGACGTGTTTCCCGTCAACTGAAAGAATTTCCAGGAATGTATTTCCCTTAAAGTAAGAGTATTCCAAGGAACGTATTTTCCGTAAACTGAACGAATTTTCAGTTGTGTATTTCCTTTAAATGAACGTAATTCCAGAAATGCATTTTCCGTTAACTGAACTGATCTTACAGAATGTATTTCCCTTCAACTGGAAGTATTTCCAGGAATCTGTTTTCCTTCACCTGAACGAATTTCTCGGAAGTCTTGCCCTTCAAGGGAACGTATTTCCAGGAACGTACTTCCCGTCAACTGAACGAATTTCACGGAATGTATTTCCCACCAAAGTGAACGTGTTTCAAGGAATGTGTTTTCCGTCAACTGAACGAATTTCCAGTTATGTATTTTCCTGCAATTTAAAGTATTTCCATGAACGTATTTGCTGGAAGATCTTGCCTTTCAAGTGAACGTATTTCCAGGCACGTATTTCCCGTCTACTGAACGAATTTCCAGGGATGTATTTCCACCAAAGTGAACGTAATTCAAGGAACGCGTTTTCGTCAACTGAACGAATTTCCAGTTATATAAGTATTTTCCTGCAATTTAAAAGTATTTCCTTGAACGTATTTTCCGTAAACTGAACGAATTTCCCGGAAGTCTTGCCCTTCAAGTGAACGTATTTCCAGGAACGTATTTCCTGTCTAGTGAACGAATTTCCAGGAATGTATTTCCCACCAAAGTGAACGTAATTCAAGGAACGTGTTTTCCGTCAACTGAACGAATTTCCAGTTATGTATTTTCCTGCAATTTAAAGTATTTCCATGAACGTATTTTCCGTAAGCTCAACGAATTCCCTTGAATGTATTATACTTCTACTAAGCGTATTTCACAGACTGTTCAAGGGGAATAAAACATAATAATGAATGTAGGACATGCAGAAACGCACTTTGGAATAGATATATAATTTTAAAAGTCAAGTTTTTTTATCTTTTTAATGACACTACCATTACCAACTTGCATTTGTAAATATGTCAGCAACGAAGTCACAATCAAACGAATACTTCCATGTATTACGGTTGGTACTGTTCCAGCCCTGATCACAGGTATATGTGGAACGCATATAAATTAATAAAGTACAAATAGAGATGGGAATATACGTGAGCGGTATTATAAACAGTAATTACATTCCTATCCCTTGAAGAACCATCTGTCTACACGGAAACAGACTTAGCCCTCAATACAACGTCTCCTCGCTGCTGGGATTTGAAAGGTCGCTGGTGACCGGTACGGTACATGTACATGCGCTACCGGGTTCTAAGGAATGTCAGGCAGAGCAGCCGATCGAGACTACGGTCTACCCCAAAGCCAAATCAAAGTCCTTCAAAAGAAGGCATCGTGGTTACCCCGTACAAAAAAATAGGAAAAAACGCACTTTAAAAGAGGAAGAAGTTGGCACCTAAACAGAGTGTTCCGAGCGGAATGGACTTAGCACTAGCTCAGAACAAAAGACTGAACTAACCCATGTAATCAGACAACCATTAGCTCCGTTCGTTTCGTATAGTTCCCCAATTCTATTGTCTTCGTAAAGAACGACCGTTGCTCTTGAAAACCAATACGGCATGCCGTCAATTAATGATGTGGCCATAATCTTTCAAATGTATACAAATTATTATTATTATTATTAGAACCAATTGCTGTTTCAACGGCATTAAGCTACCTGCAGACGAGAAGAATATAATGAGACGAATAGAGAAGATTCTCTACCAGGTTGATGCCGTTGGAACAGCAATTGTTTTTAACAACACTGTCCTGAAAGAGTTACTCCTTCCATATATTAATTTATTATTATTATTATTATTATTATTATTATTATTATTATTATTATTATTATTATTATTATTATTTCTTCATGGGGGGTAGAGCTCTCGGCTAGCACGCTGTTGGCCCAGCGTTCAAGTCTCCGGCCGGCCAACGAAGAATTAGAGGAATTTATTTCTGGTAATAGAAATTCACTTCTCGTCATAATGTGGTTTGGATTCCACAATAAGCTGTAGGTCCCGTTGCTAGGTAACCAGTTGGTTCTTGGCCACGTAAAATAAGCCTAATCCTTTGGGCCAGCCCTAGGAGAGCTGTTAATCAGCTCAGTGGTCTGGTTAAACTAAGATATACTTAACTTACTATTATTATTCAGACGATGAACCTTATTCACATGGAGCATGCCCACAGGGGATCATTGACTTTAGATTCAAGCTTCCAAAGCATATTGTGTTCATAAGAAGAATTAACAGAAGGAAATAGGAAATACAGAAAGAAGAGATCACTTATTAAAAAAGAACAAGGATAAATTAACAAATTAATAAATAAATAGATAAAAATGTAAGTAAATAATTAATCTGCAACTTCTGATTGGTAACGTCTTGCTTGCCTGGGCTCAACTTTTCCATATAGTGTTGATCTGTGTTCAATTAATCTGTGTTAAGTTGATCTACTGGTCTCACCGATATCAGGTTCATAAGCAACAATTATTGCCTGGTATTTAATGAATAATGGCATCAGCTTGTTTCTTATTTAATAATACGTTAATTAGCTAACTCCAGAAGGTTATTAGATAAGGAAAATAAACAAGAATTAAATTTGAGGAGCTTAGTGACCTTCCTGGTATTTTCACTATGAGGGAGTTTTATTGCATTATTAATTTCTATTTTTCCTTTTGGTTATATGTGAGTCCTTTTGTGGTATGTCTCAAACACTTTGTTAATTGCGTCCCCAGCAATATAAAAGGGGTCAAATGTTGACGAATTTTCTCAAATTCTTCTTTCGAGATACCCATGCGGACATAATATCCTAAACTCTCTAAGATAACGACTGCATCCAACAATGAACTTCAATGAGACAGCATGATAACTTAGGAAGTAAATCTAAGAATAGCAAAGGTTAGATTGATATGTGCAGTAAAGGCATATTATTGCACGAGAGAATGAAGTGACAGCATAAGCATCAATCAGTCAATTGGTTAATGTAGTTTAAATGTACTGGCACTACAGTTACAATGTCGTTGCCTTCAAAAAAGTTTTATTTATTTAAGTATACGAATATGCTAAAATTTATTAGAGTTCCATCTGCACTACAATATTAGCATAAACCACTCACTCCAATGAAAATACCTGATCAATAAAATCTTGGGGAACCGATTAATATCCTGGGAAAATTACAATACTTATAACTTTAAAATGAACAGTTTCTATGCTTAATAATGCCAAAGGTTGTGATTAACTTTTCAGTGAAACTGAACATTCGATTAGTCTCCTCCCCAAGTATATCTCATCCCGGAACTGATCTGAGTCTCACAGTCAGATGAAAAAGCGACCACTCCACTATAAGTCTTATTGATGTAGCCTGATACTTGCCTTCACTGGAAAGCCCAAAAGGCCATCTCAGCTTATGTTAGAGAGAAAAACTGACTCACTGAAATACTTATCAATATATACCACGGATAACTATTCTCTTTTCCTCAGGACAAATTGGGCAAACGAAATGAAAATGAGGCCAAGTGCTTTTCAAGTATTACTAGGCTTTGCTGGGCTTTTTGCTTTGGTATCAGTTTTCTCTTACATAACGGGAAACTTCGTGATAACCCTAGGTGAGTTCAAGAATTTATCGTATTTTTCGTCTCTTAATCCTTGCAGTTTTCGTTAATTTCGAGTGCCAATGTGCAATTCAAGCCATTTTGTACGTAAACCCAATTTTTCCCTGTTTGTTATACCTAATAATTAAGCCTTTGCAAAAGAAAATATATGAAAAATCGACGATATGCCTTCTCTAAACGCAGCATTTAAACATCATTTGGAACTAATGCATATAAAATGATTATGTGACCTGTCATGTCTTGATCCTCCCTTCCATTCATTTCAGGTCGCATGGAATATTTTAATTCTTTTGTGCAATTTTGTTTCTACATCCCCTTCTTATGTGCAATAAGTTCCCTCACGGTTAATTAGATATCCCTTTTAATAGGCTATTTGATTTTTCTTCATGAGCACCAGTGCCTTTGGATCTCAGGCCTGTTGAAGTATCTGCCTCATGAATTTACGGCTGAGAGGTAGTAGACTATATTACAATAAAGAAAACCTATTACTGTTTTTTTTTAACGTCATCTAATTAAAATTCAGAATTTTGGAGACAAGAAACTGTGTAATAAATCGCGAAGGCTGCTAATTACAAGATTCCACTGAACATAATCAATGTGTCACCAATCCAATTAATGCGTTCATCTTACTCTTTCAACAGAATGGAATCATCAAAATAGAAACCTAGATACTAGGGAAGCGGCACTGAATTCTACCAATAATAATGCAGTTATTAATGCCTCCAGTTGCACTTCCACTGCATACGATTTCAAGGTAAAAATGTAAATGAGTTAATTACTAATGATATGTCTATTTTTATAACTGCTTACTCAACAACTCTTTATGAGTTATGTCTGTTTCCACTGGAACCCTGAAATACACTCAATAGAAAATCAAACTACAGAGAGTGACAAATTCTCTCTGACATCTTATTTAGCCTATACAAGAACTAAAGAGATTTGCCAGAGGTTTTCTATGTTGTGCTATGGTTAGTAAGAAGATCTCTGTATACAAAGTCACCCTGTTACATCGTTACTTTAATGGAAATGACTTTTAATTGTTTTGTTACAGGGAGCATACCAAGAGGACCCCAGACTGATCGAATACATCCGTCGTGAGTTGCTGATTCCACCATCTGTTCATTCTTACAAGCTGGCAAACCCTAAAGGGGTTCACTTCTCTCAGTTCAACCAGTCAAAAATTGTGAATGAAATGCTCAATGGAATGGTAATTGTAACTGATTGATCTTTGAATGATTATTTTCTTGTGGGGTGTGAATGGGAACTACTTCATGAACATGGTGTTTGGCTACATCTTTTCAAGTGATCCGGGAATTAGATCATGTTACCTGCCTCTGGGTGTAATATTTCGACATAATGCTTCAGTGCTCACTTCAAGCATCTAAATAAACTTTGAACATTTGATATTTAAGCGAAATGTCAGATCAGCAGCTGCTGTACCCCACAGATGTGCAAGGGAAGGAGGCGTACAATGTCAAGGTTCTAAAGGTCATTGGTTTACTAGGAACTTGGTGTGCGTTAGTTTGGTCTCTTACAGTTAGGTAAAGGTCAAGAGAGAAGAGTAAAAATATTGTGTATCAGTTTTGTCTTTTACAATTATGTAATGGTTAAGATGGAAAAGTGCAAAGTTAGGATTATGTACAGGAAATTTTTGAAATAAGTAGAAAGTAGATTTATGTCTGTTGGTTGTACGAACATAATGTTTCCATTCAACTTTATTACCTCTATTATGCCTAGGAGCCTATACGGTTTCAAGACCTGTAACTAAGCTCATGTTAGAAAGTCTGAAATGCCACCGAATGGCCTATACATGTGAACCTAATGAAAGTCTAACAGGTTTTATCATTTGCTTGATAAATTCATTCTGGCAAGAAACTTATTTTCAGATAAAATACCCACTGTACCCATCAATAGAATATGAACTATAGTGATTCTAAGCTATTGCTTTAGCAGGCGTTTAATTTCCCATCTCTAGTAGATACTCAGTATTTTACTTGTCTAGACACTATAAATTCTCGATTTTCACCTGGTAATACCAGCCTTGAGATCTGATTTATTATGGATGCCAGTGAAAAGATGTGCGAAATATGCAAGGGAAATAAGGGATTTTCATCGTTCGCCACAGGTAGAAATTTTGTTATACTAAAATGAGCATCAGATATGGTGAAGATTTAGGTATACTGTGCATAGAGCCCATTCATTGAAGAATGTATAAAAAAAAGAGGCACTAAGCCTTTTATAGCAGAATACCTCGAGATGACATATCCTGCAACCAAAACTAATTGTTGGACAAAGATAAGGTTTAATGTTTCGTATTCTTTATTCAGAAAGATGGGTTCTTTGTCGAAGTCGGTGCCGCCGATGGAGAGAGCCTGAGTAACTCCATCTTCTTCGAGAAGGAACTGGGCTGGAGAGGATTGCTAATAGAGGCAACACCTGGGTATTTCAAGGTACTGCAGACAAAAAATAGGAAGGCTTATTCCATCCATGCTGCTCTGGCCTTGTCTACTTATGCTTCTGAAGTCATATTCAAGTAAGTGCAATCAGTCCACGAAGTATCTCGCACCTCTCAAATGAGATGTTTTAAGAATGATTCGATAGTTTTACTATTAACGTGCGAATGGTGATAATTTGTGGAGCAAGATTTGTTTGAGAGACTTAAAAAGGACTCTTTTCGTTTTGGTAGTATATAGGACGTGAAGTAATGCAATATTTTCCTTTTTTTTTAAGTCCTAATTTAGGCTATGGCAGCAAGTTGGATAACCAGGGTGTCAAGGTGAAAGGAATTCCCTTTTTCTCTATTCTTCGAGCCTTAGACGTCAAAATTGTGGATTTCTTGTCGCTAGATATTGAGTCATTTGAAGTCAAGGTAGGTTTCTGGTATTACTAGACTTAAGTTATACAGTATACATAAAACTTACTCATATTTACCGCCGTCAGTTACCAGTTATTTATCTAAAACCGTTTGTTAAAATGTCGTACCAATAACTGGACCGGTCCCATGAACCAATTTTACCATGAATAGAAGTTATGTTGGTTGATGTTTTGTTATTGCATGTTTTTACCACTAAATGATAAAGCAATGATGCATATTCTGAAAGAAAACTATGAGATCTTTACCACTAACTGTTCGAAACTTCAGTTTTTCGCTTAGGCAGTCACTGTATGGTGACTTTAGTAAACCAAAGGTTATTTTGAAAGTGCAAAATAGGTGAATTTTACTTTAGTCTATAGTTCTCTGGGGTTGTTTTTAAGCTAATTGTGATATTGGTACTATTGAGAAAGAATAGTCTAAGTTGATGATCTTTGTGTTCATGTACTAATTAGAAAACTGGTTGGGAAAAGCTATCCTAATCTTTACCTTCATTATTTGCCTTTCTTTGAGAATGTTCAGTCTAAAAAAAAACGATGAGGCCTATACTGGTATTTAAAAAAAAAAAAAAAAAAAGCAATGTCTATCTTGTGTTCTTTCCAGGTACTGAAGACAATCCCATGGGATAAGATAAAGTTCAGGCTCATGTGTATCGAGGTAGCCCACATCCCAGAAGGCAAGGAGTTCCTGACGAAATTCCTACAGGAGAAGGGATATAAATTCTTAGGGTATGGTTACCTAGACATCGATGCTTGGTATGCACTGCCGGAGCTCCTAAACACAAGTGTAAAACCTTGGTAATCTCATTCTTGTCATTATTTATATTTATTTGGAATATTTTTTTCCTGATAATCTGTCTCTTGATTTTTTGTCTTGCGTAAGTATATTTCTCGCATTCTTGTTTGAAAGTTCAGTAATGCAAGTATTTCGTTTTATACTCAAGGTGTATTTATTCATGAACGATGTACATATAACGGAGACATTTCTTGAAGAAAAGATTTCCTCTAAATAAAGATTTATACCCGTTTTGAAAGAGTCTTTTTCTGTCGCTCTATTCTCGTTTGAAAACCAGAAGTAATCGAAACATTAAACGTTGCACAGAACAAGAAGAAACCTCGAAAGCCAAGATAAGATTAAATTATTAGGTATGAATGGTTGATTCATTATATATTATCCACTAATTTATACTGAGGATTTACATATATCCATATATATATATATATATATATATATATATATATATATATATATATATATATATATATATATATATATATATATATATATAAATATATATATATATATATATATATATATATATATATATATATATATACTGTATATATGTACATGTGTATGTGTGTATTTATATAGGCTATATATATGTGCGTGTATGTGTTTGGGTGTGTGAGTCTTTTTCCTTGAAACTTTGTTGCTCATGAGTTGCTTTAATTTCTTTAAAGCGACTAAACACACCCACAGACACACACACACACACACACACACAGATATATCTTAAAGCCCAGCAGAGTCATGCGTCAATGCCTGACTCGAAGTAAAGCTATTATTTAAGATCTAAGACATGGTGTACCTAGGCTAGGAATTACGGATTCGTAGGGAATTATTCTGGTGACAAATTGTACCCTGCCTATTGTGGATATTTGTTCTGAAATATTATTTTGACGCTTTGAGAGCAATGGAGCAGAAATAGGTCAAATGGAAAAGGAGCAATGACGGTATGAGGCCCCTGTGTAATATAAGGTTCTGACCTCACGGCAGAAGGGGTTTGCTTGAGACTCTTACATGATACTTTTTTAATTAATGCTTTTTAGATCATCGCAAGAGCTCCAAAATATTCCCAACCAGAGATTCAAGTACTTTGGGTGAGAGCTTTTGTTTTTTCTTTGTTTTACCATCCATTCAGGTTTTTCTTACTTAGTAGGCTATTTTACTACAGTAAATGCATCACCTAATGAAAGCAACAAGAGGAAAAAATATATATTAGACATGCCAAAAATATCGTTTGTACGAAGCTTTTTTCCAATAATTCTGCTTTATTTGAGGCACTCAAAGTGGCTATTTATTCATCTACATATGAATATATTCATACTTATGTGATTATAGAGTATTTTATGCCTTGTCATCATATTCACTCACCCATACTAAGATAAACAAGTCTCTGCTGCAATAATATAGTCTTTCATTTTCTATGATCTTAATATGACGTTCTCATAGAAAAATGCCAATTTGAGTAGGTAACGATCCCATTTTATAGGCGACTAAATCTGTCGAGTAAAAAACGGGTCAGAAAATAATTTCACGAAATTATCTACAAACCTGCCAAATATTTTTACGCTATAATAGTAAATGATATGTACATCTGAACATTAAACTGCATAATATTGATTATTCTAAACCATAAACCACGAAAACATATTTGTATGGATACAAAATTGAATGAATTAACAAAAAAATAAATAAATAAATAAATTATGATAAAATAACAGGGTACCAATGGAGGACTTTAGGACATAATTTCTGACCGAGAAATGTCCCTGGAAAGTCAAGAAAATGTATTTCTTTTCTATAGTCGTTAATGAGTACGTTTGAAATTATGCTAGAAATATAGTTCGTTCCCAACGTTATTTGACTTTCTAAATAACATATGTATACAGCTCACTGATAGAGAGTATCCGTTCGAACACGTGGACAGGCAATGGATTCTACACCCCAATAATACTTAAAAATCTTACACGTTCCCAATCTAACCTTAACTTACAAACGTGCATAAATCGGATGATGGGCAGACTGTTCCTACATATTACAAACTCGTCCATCGTATGTAAGTAGGTCACCGAGTGTAATATTTTGTTTGAACACGTCGCCCGACCTTGGCTACAACTTCTTTCCAACTGCATATTTATCATAAGTAGGACTACAAAAATCGCAGTCCTACGGAGTGACCTAGCTCGACCAGGACACACGATTGACCATAGTTAAAATTCCGGCGACAAGGTCATTAAGCGCTCGTTGCGGAACCAAACAGAAATGATAGAAATCGAGGTGGAACTAGGAAAGCTTACTAACCATGGTCAAATTAGCGACCCCTGAAGCAGCGACGGCTAGTAAGGTAAGGCCCCTTTCGGATGGTTTATAACGCGCTGAACTACTTTTATTTCATACTATTTCTAGAATGGATGCGCCGTATGACCTAGAAGCCACCCAAAAATAATTGATAGTGGAACACTATTCCATTGTCACGCTAAAGAAGGGTTCTAGCGATTCCAGACAAGGACTAGAAGCACAAATAGCGTCCAGTCTCCCCCTAAGGATACAGAGATAGAAGAGAAAGAGGGTAAATTGTAGATCACTGATCTCTCATCCTTTACATGCACTTGTGATATACTTTTATCTAAAAAAAGAAAAAATCTTAACTACATCGAGTACACAGCTGTCCAATCAGTGGATCAGCTTCGAAGCGTTGCAAGTGGGTGCACCTCTTTTCACAGATAGCTCTGATTTATGGCCGGATTGGGAACATCCGGCCAACTAAGGGGAAGAAGGTCCCCCCCCCCCAACACACACACACCACCACCCCACCCCACCCCCGACAATCTCTCTCTCTCTCTCTCTCTCTCTCTCTCTCTCTCTCTCTCTCTCTCTCTCTCTCTCTCTCTCTTTATTTCTGCGTTTTGGGCTGCAAGGACCCAGGTAATTCTGATTCTAATGGATTCTAATCAGTTTCGCCGAAACATCAAGCTGCAAACTATTTGCCATGATTATCGATACTGTCTGACGTAAACACAGCTTTTTTTTTTTTTTAGCATAGTTCACCTGCTCTGGAAAATTGCCGTAAAAGCATCCGAGGAGGTTAGAGTGCTAAACCTACAGCTGTAGTGAAGCACTTTTAATTTTCACTCTACATGTGTTTTATTTCAGCTGGGTAGAGGGCCAATGGCTGCTTTTATCTGTAGTCTCTCTCTCTCTCTCTCTCTCTCTCTCTCTCTCTCTCTCCTCTCTCTCTCTCTCTCTCTCTCTCTCTCCATTAAGTGGCATACGCAAGTGTGCCTGACAGCGAAACGTTGGGGTATGATAAATGTGTGTGGGCCCTTGCAATTACCCGATGTAACCTTCATCATATCAAAGTAAAAAATCTAAAACCACGTTCAGTTTCTCAATTCCAGTCTTTGTCATTTTCAGAATTGAACTTATAGCTTCTCAATAAAGCAGCTCATTTATAAAACTGTAAAAAATTACATGACCTGAAAATTTTGTTTGCTTGAAGAACTCTTGTAAATCGATTAGATCAATTAGGAGATTATGAATTAAGCATATCACAAGGTCATTTTATATTCTACTCATTTCGCTTTAAAGGCTGAAGAATATGGTATGAGGTGAATTTACATTCCACTCATTTCATGGGTGAAATAAATGTGCTTTAAAGGCTGAAAGATATGTAGACAAGAGATGGTTGAAATGCACTTGAAGTTTTCGCATATTTAAGAAAGGATATTTAGATAGGAATCTTTTCCATCTCGTGTCATTCGAAGACAACCTATTCATATGGGCGAATTCTAGAACCGAGCACCATACCTTTTGTCGTTTCTTCATGTGAGAGTTTGTGGTGCTACTTTGGCATGTTATCTACGTGTCATCTACTCCGAGGTGCTATTACTAAACATGGTGGAAGCTCCTTGGGACGCCGTGTTTAGTACTAGCCCCTCTGGGATCAAAGTATTATAGACACCAATTTCTATATTGTCTGATCGACAAATTGTATTAAAAAACGATATCGGCCATCTACTTTACAATTTAACTTACGGTTTTTATTATTGTACCTCGGAGTAGGTGACGCGTAGATAGCAAGCCAAAGAAGCACCGAGCTTGTTGTTTAGTTTGAATAAGCTGACGTGAAATTCATGTAACCAACAAAACAAGTGTTCTTTGGACGAATGGTCATCATGAACGACAACTGCAGAGGGAATGCGATTCGCATTGGTTGTTTGGAAGCTTATCAGTGCGCCTTACGGAGCAAGCTGCAGCGGCTCTCGTGAGATTCGGTGTTTGAGGTAAGACTTCAGTTTTTGAAAGAATTTAGGAGGGAAGAGTTTCTCTGTCTTTCCTGATGATGACAAACGCAAATACTCATCCATACCTGACTTGATATACATGTGATAGATGCTTATATGAAATATTAGAGACAAGAAAATTGCGACTTTCCTCGCATTTGTTCAAGATAAGTTGGAATGTTACATTATGCAGTTGGGAACGAAGCTTTATTACTCCTATTATCGTAAAATAGGAAATTATTTTTTTCTAATTTGCAGTTCTGTCCATCCAAATGACTTATTCCTTCACTATTTTCGGAAACGCTCGTAAATAATTCTAGCAACAACTTGGAGGACTATCCGACTCCATCGTTCTTTTCAGGATTGCTGTGACGGTTACATATAGAAATCTGAACAAATGAAAATGTATTCATTTAAAGTGCATTTAAAAGAGCCCAGATGGAGCAAAGTCCTCCTTAGACACATCCTCACCAAAACCAACCAAACCCCTTACACACACACACACACACACACACACACACAAACACACGCACACAAAAACACAAGCACACAAACATACCATGAAAAATTATAATAGTCAGTCTCTAGTTTTGCCTAAAAATTATTAACTGAATAAGTAGGTTATATTTACTGGCATTACAATTACAGTACAAGTGTAGTTAACACCAAAAGCTCCTCATACTAATTGACACAAAATCACACCAGCGCATAAAAATACCTACTTATTAAAATCATAATCCCATGGGCAAATTTAAACAAATACCAATATTCTTCATTCTAAAAACTTCAGTGCCTATAATTAAAATGTATTCTTTACTTTATTTTATGAAGAAAACCAACTTCATTTAACCCGGATATTTGACTTGATTTAAAAACAACATTTTATCCAAGCACCTCGGAAAGAGTATAGTTACCATCCTCTTTCCGGCGTTCCAAAAGCAATAGCTTTCTCAACTCGCTAAATGTCTCGCCTTCGAAGGCTGTGCATCCCCTCTGAGTTGCAAACCTCCGTGACAAGGGGAACAGAAGGTTATATCTCTGTACGTCGTTTGAGTAACCTTTCGCCTTAGAGAAATAATTAGTATCCACCACTAATAATTGCCCTTTCTCCCTCAGGACCTTGCAAAGTTTGGTAGACTAAGTGAAAATGAGACCGAGTACACTTCGAGGAATCTGCTATTTTATTGGAATTTTTTTCTTGGCTTTCACGTTCTTGTGCCTGAGAAGAAGTAACACAGGAAAATCAGGTGAATTAAAAATTTATATATTTTGCAAATCATTTATTGCATTTTAAGTAAAATTTTCTATTTACAGCATAAAATGAAAGAAAGTCTTATTCCTAAAACAATTTTTCCATGTCTGGTACAATAAAAATATATGGAATATAATAAATGTGGATGTGAGCAATGAAAGAGAATAGTAGATAATCCATAATAACAGTATCACGTCTTCCCCTCATTTTTTGGTTATCTATAATACAGATAAATAGTAATGTAGAGAAACGAAAAACCTCTTGTCCTTTATTCTTCACCAACAAACACTTAGTTTTATATCAATGTTTTATCAGAACGGAATCCTGAAGATCCAGATAATATCAAAATGGCACTGAATTTACCCGACGGTTCAGTTCCTGATTCCGTTCCTTGCAAGCCTACCCAATATGATTTTAAGGTAAATATTTACAAAAGTGTCCATACTTACTATAGTAATGTTTATCTTAATATACACTTGTTCTTCCATGACCTTTAATATTTACTGAAATATCTTACTAATTATGTTTATTGTGAATGGGGCTCACAACTACTTTCTGTGGAAAATCAGACATTTTAGTTTTCCCGAGAATGTTGGTTCTTTCTGGCATCTTATTTAGCATTAACAAGAATGGCAGTAACATGAATGAGGTTTGTATCTTCAGACGCAAAATTATTCTGTAACTTTGCATCTTACAGGGAGCAGACCAGGAGGATCCTAAGCTGCTTGAATACATCCGACGTGAATTGTTGGTTCCACCATCTGTCCATCCTTACAATCTGGCAAACCCTGGGGCAGTTCACTTTTCTCAGTTCAATCAGTCGAGAATTGCCAGTGCAATGTTCAATGGAATGGTAATTATAGATGAATTATCTCTGAATGCTTATTTAACATTGCTTGGAGTAGGGACCTTGTACGAGCGTGGTGTCTGCCTGCATGAAAAATCTTGCACTGTGTCCCTTTGCTCGTGGTGGAATGGGAATTGGTTTGTATTACCCTTCCTTGGATATACCTGTTATTATCATGTCTTGGTACCTTTATCTTCACCTAAATGTAGCTCAGGGTAATTGATATCCAATAGACTTGAAAGACTGGCTGTGCCCCACAACGGGACAAGGAAAAGAAAGAATGAACTGGTTTGTTTTAGTATATTGATTTGTTAAGACCTAATTGTATGTCAGTATGGTCTTTTGCAGTTGTGTAATGGTCAGGAAAGAAAGATGAAAATGGGCACAGCAATCTTGTCTTTTTTGCGGTAAAGTAGTGGTCAAAATATTGGTGCAAGATCTTAGGAAGGTGTACAAATGGAATGTAAGATGGCTATAAGAACATAATGTTTTCAGTCGAATTTATATTTACCATAATTCCTGGGAATCAAATGAGCTGTAACTTGCTGTCAAGTTTCAGAGCATCTGAGATTTCACCAGGTGATCTATAGATGAAAGTCTAATGAGTCTTTAAGTTACTCTGTTCACATGAATGATTGCATGTCTTCAAGGAAACCTTAGTCATCTAATAAAACATCAGTTTTATCAAAGCATAGTTGTGAGCCATTTAAATGCTTAAACATTATCTTAGCTTAATTCTGCATGACCTAATACAACCGATACACGTCTTGTATGGCAAATCACTCTGCACTCTAGGATTTTTGCCAGCGATGCTTATCTCGAATTTTACTTCAGCAATGCTTTGGTATAAGCACGAATTTTTTATTAGTACAGTTGAAAAGTATGTAAATAGGCAAATCAAATAAAGTTCCTTCGTTTAGGGGGATTCTAACGATCACATGAGGTCTATTTGGTATAGAAAATAAAAACAGATTATAACTGAATGCGTAGCACTGGCCAGACCTCTTTCTTGGATGAAGATCAGAGTCAATGTCTGATTTTCTCAAATCAGAGAGACGGGTTCTTTGTCGAAGTTGGCGCCGTCGATGGAGAGAGTCTAAGTAACTCCATGTTCTTCGAGAGGGAACTGGGATGGAGCGGACTGCTGATCGAAGCATCACCAAGCTATTTCAAAACATTGCAGAAAAAAAATAGGAAGGCCTACTCCATCCATGCCGCTCTGGCTGTGACCACCTTTGCTTCTGAAGTCACATTCAAGTAAGCAGTACAATTAATTTGAGAAAAGTCTCTTTCTAATCAAACTAGATCTTTCAAGCAAGACTGGATGCTATTGTCTGTATAGGGAAATATTTGGGACAGTTAGTGGAGCGACAATTGTTTGTTGACGAACTTCGAAATTACATCATTTTAATTCATACTTCCTATTGTCCTTAGAAATAACTTATTTGCATCTTGCTGAAATCTTTAAGTATTGCAACAGTGATCACCTAGCACAGAGACAATGCATTTTCGGTGTTGGTTTATGGTAGAGTAAAATATAGTAAAAATAATGGCAAATATATGCGGCCTGAAATGGTTAACTGGAAGAGGTCAACACAAAAAGATTAAGAAGGATAAAGAATTTTTCTTCGAAACATGTCGTAATAAACGTTTTTTTTTTTCTATTTACTGATAAATCATCTTTACTTCAATTTCTTAAGTTTCTCACAAAAAAAGTATAAATATAGTGCTAAGTCGAAACTGTCAAGCCGTAGTGTATACTATTTCAGTAAAAATCACCATCTCGGGAAAATTGGCCCTTACCCGAAATATTTATGAATTACCATGTGAATATGAACCACAAATAACTACATTACAATCCGGTAAAATTCTTTATCTGACAGTTGTTTGGTAAACACTTTACATATATGCTCTAAAATAGTACTGTATTTTATAGGAAGATCAACATAAATTTATGTGCTAAATTAGCAACATAACTTGACTCCCTTCAACCGGGACTTTCAACAAACAGGTCAGTTTCTGTTATTACAATAGCACAAGTTAAAAAAAAAACATTTTCTGCATATTTTTATGCCTAATTAATATGGGATTTATGTATTTTTGAACACTGTAGTCGAACCCTACCTAATCTAACCTAACCATGCCGCAAATGAGAATTCGATCCAACGAATACCAGCCATATAACATCATAAAAACCTCAAACGGAATTTCATTCAGTTTAATGAAAAGTATTATTTTATGCAAGATTGGTTATCTTACCACTTAGACTCCTGGATGTTTATTTTCCAGTGCTGATTTAGGCTATGGCAACAAGTTAGGTTCACATGGAGTCACAGTGAAAGGAATTCCCTTTTTCTCTATTCTTCGGGCCTTGGATGTTGAAGTAGTAGATTTCCTGTCTCTGGATATTGAATCGTTCGAAGTAAAGGTAAGTTCCTGGAGATAAGGTAACTACGTTAAACCTCCTGATATTCAGTGCAAACATATACTAGAAATTTACTTGAAATAGCCAACTACTCTGGCTTATATTTGAGGGGAGTGCCGAGTTTCGAGGAATTATCGAATTTTCGTTATTAACAGTTTTGGACTGGTTTGCGTCTAAATAAACATGTCCTGAACTATTATTGCTAAAATAAACTTTCTTGAGATTTTTACATATTTGCTCACTGCATTTACCACCATTTACCGCCCTGCGAGCGGCATTGAACGACAAATTGTCGCACAATGTCTGCATAACTTTCTAATTCTGGATAGGTGGAAGTGAGTTATCGACTGTTTTGTACTATTTTGTCTAAATAAACATATCCTGAAGCGTTAGTGCTCAAAATAAATTTTTAGATTGGTTTACTGACAATTTTGTTCATTGCTTGTATGGTACTGTGAACGATAAATTGTAAAAACTTGTAAAAAAAAAAATTGTAAAAAGACTTTTTTAAAAATACTTGTGTCACCCACTAAAATATTTCATTTTCTCTAGCGATAGGGTTTGAGAAAACGAGCTATAAGGTTAACTCGCTCAAGATGTCCTGGTCGTCTCGGGATTCGTGAAAAGTGGCACAAATATTTTCGTTTGCCGTTTCTCAAAACTTACTTTTTCAAAAATAAATTGCTATGTCTCCAAGAAGACTGAACAAACTTTGATAAAACTTTCACATATATCTTTAATTTGTCACGAGGAAAATTATTTTTGATGGCAACTTTTTTTGCATATGATTTTTGAAAAAAAATTTAAGATTTTTCAACTGCAAAAGTTATGAGGTTAGAGGTCGAATTTCTTTATTTTCTGACACAGGTATTTTCAGCATTACTTTCATAATAAGTGGTAAAAGTTTTAAGTAAATCCTCGTAATCATAAAGTAGCTCCTGTCACCTACATAATAATGGGGCTTATAACGTCGGTTCGCCCCTTGAATTGACTCCATGGGAACGTTTTTAAAAAGGTTATACATTCTCTCTGAAAAAGTGTTAAATTTAGATGTTCATCTCATATTGCTTGATATTTTGTCACCGTAAGAATTGTTCTCCTAATTGATACGACCTTGATGCATATTCTGAAAATTAAACTTATTTTCGTCATTTTTAACTACTATGATCTTTGTCAGATCATTTGATCAAATTGAGATTAGAGACTATTTTGAGAATAGTAAAATGACTTGAAGTTGGAAGTTTCTATTGAAAATAGGTCTTTTGGGTTGTTTTCTAATCAAACGGTGATGTAAGTCATGCAGGGTGTCTTCAATACCTTTAAATACTTATTTATCAAAATGTGTCAATAAAATAAAAAAAACAGGCATGTACGTTTATCCTAATGGTTAGTTTTGTTTTGCGAGAGCACCCTGCTTTGTTCTAGATAATCAAACTAGAGTTTGTTTAAATAAAAAAATGTTAATATTCAAACATCATCATAATATCATATTTATTAAAACTTGTTTTTATGTTAGTATTCTCGTCGTTCCAGGTACTAAAGACCATTCTATGGGATAAGGTAAAGTTTAGGCTTATGTATATCGAAATCAACCACATCCCAGAGGGCAAGGAGTTTTTAACGGAATTCCTACAGGAAAAAGGATACAAATTCTTAGGATACGGCCATAACGAAGTCGATGCCTGTTATTCACTGCCGGAGCTTCTGGAAACACACCTGAAACCTTAGGTGAATGGTAGTTTAGCAAATTAGATTATATATTTATTTAAGATATCGTCTGATGATACTTTATTTCTTCGTTGTTTACCCTTTTTGAGTATTTCCCTTTTATGTTTAAGTGAAGTAGTTACTGAAGAGAGTAGTTTGATACTTAAATGAAGTTTTTCGTACTATGCAGTATGGTCAGTAATACACATTATGAAAGACAAAATTATCGTATATATATATATATATATATATATATAGAGAGAGAGAGAGAGAGAGAGAGAGAGAGAGAGAGAGAGAGAGAGAGAGAGAGAGAGAGAGAGAGAGAGAGAGAGAGAGAGCTACCCTCCCGTTTAAAGAGCCGTAATAAGATCTTTAAAATGTGCCTCATCCCCCGCCTTGCCTTCCCTGGGACTCGAGCCCGGGTCTTTGCCTGGTGAGGAAACGTATCATGACCACCTGGATAAGGATCCACCAAACAGTTTTTTGACATGTTTATCTTTTAGAGAATAATTGTTCGAGGAGTTATCTCCATTTTCTATGGCTAAAAATTGCCATCATTAAATAAAGGAGGGAAATTCTGTTACTTAATTTTCCTGGGCTTTCTCTAAGAAAACAAGTTAAAAATAAGGATCAACTGATTTCCATTCACATATACTTTTGGTCAAACACCACGTCTTTTTATCGTTTCTTTCAGTTTGATTAATTAATCTCTATGAATATAATGAGCACGTGTGACGATTTTTTTCAACAATTTCTTATCTGGTAATGCTGTTACGTTATGGCGCGTCTTAAACTCACTCATGATTGCAATTAAGAGCCATGATATCTATGATATCTATGTAAAATATATCACTTTCCGTTTTCCATTAATATTAGTTTTATAAAAACTGAACATAGCCAATGCTCCCTTGTGGCACATATTTTTAAAAACTAAATCAGTAATACTGTAGAAATGTTTTTACTTGAAATTCTGAGACAACCATAATCTAGTCTGAGCAATATATCAAAGATTTATATACAAATTAATTATAAAGTCAGAAACTTATTACAGATCAAGAAATACAAGGCCCTTAAGAATTAAGTTAAAACATATTCAGCAAGGGGAGATGAAAACTCTGAAGGTGACTAAAGATCAGACAAGTGAATGGTATTTTTTAATATATTAAGGAAAGTAATATTCATACATTATACATACATTTATATATATATATATGTATGTATATTTACATATGCATTGAAAAATATATCAATAAAAAAACAAATTATCTCAATCTATGATTTTTTCATGAGAATTAGGACCATTCTAATCTCATTTTTAGCAGTCATATTTCAAAAATAAAGATTTTAATAACTGGCTCAACCTTGGAATCAATCTGGCTCTGTTTCAAAGAAAAGCTTTTAAAACACTTAATTATGGAAATGTACCGCTCAAAATTTATTGAAATTTATGTAGAACTAAAACTGGGATAGATTACTTTTACTTCAAACATCAAGGCAGAACTTAGAATTTGTCTAATGAACACAAAATCATTGCACAAGGCTTCCCTAAAGATGATAAATTCTCATATCACATCGTCCCGTCTTTGTGACGTCTCTAGTCAACAGCCTTTCACTATAGTTCAAAGCCGCTTTAATCCGTTAAATGCAATTATTTTGTTCATGTAAGAAAATATGACAAGTTTATATTATCACAGTTTATTTTACACCCGGAAACACCATCAGACTTACTTCTATCGAATCCCACCTTACTCCAGTTTTCCCACGGATAAGAAACCCTAAAGTACTCACGTTTCTTATTTTTCTATTTTCGTTTATTCAGCATTTGACGCTTGCATCTCCTTCACTTGTAAGATTAGTTACCTTCTTAAATCACTGCTCATGAATAAGTTGTAGTTATGTATATGAATATTCTAAATTCATTACTGTATCTGTCTCAAGGGATTTTTATTTAAACTCCACAAGATTACAGCACTTGGATAAGAATCCGCTGTGTCAATTTTCTTCCCCATCATCCTCTTTCTTTTTGCCATCTCTCTTTTCCTTTGAGTTTTTTCTTCGACCGTTGCCTCGCAGTTATTTGTTTCTTCTTTAGCTTTATTTCTATAAAAGGACACTTCAGTTCAAAAGTAACAAACACTGTCTGTTGTCTCCTTTCTCAAACATTACTTGCTTCTTCGAAGTGAAATTGCTGGAGAGAGAGAAAACGCAGATTAGCTAAAAAGTTGTATTGATGTGTGTGTGTATATATATATATATATATATATATATATATATATATATATATATATATATATATATATATATATATATATATATATATATATATATATATATACATATAAATATATATCATATAAATGTATATATATATATATATATATATATATATATATATATATATATATATATATATATATATATATATATATATATATATATATATATATATAGTAGGGAAAAATCGGCGGGAGCTTGACAACACAATCATAAAGATAGGAGCGAATTAAATTCTAAGAATTCATGACAGAAATTCGAAGCAAGAGTAGGTCTTTTATTTTAATATTTTGAGTATTTATTCTAACTTTTTCTTCCTGGTTTCAGAACTCATTCGAAATACTTAAAGTTTATGATAATATACATACACAAATTATATATATATATATATATATATATATATATATATATATATATGTGTGTATATATATATATATATATACATATATATCATATATATGTATGTATATATATATATATATATATATATATATATATATATATATATATATATATATATGTATATACAGTATGTGCATATATACAAATATATGTATATATATATATATATATATATATATATATATATATATATATATATATATATATATATATATATAGATATATAGATATATATATATATATATATTTATATATATGATATATATACATATATATATATATATACATATATATAAGTTTAATTTGTATATGTGTATTACCATATATATATATATATATATATATATATATATATATATATATATATATATATATATATATATATATATATATATATATATATATATATATATATATATATGTATATATATATGGTAATACACACACACATATATATATACATACATATATATATATATATATATATATATATATATATACATACATATATAGAAAGAAAGAGAGAGCGTGCGTGTGTTTGTGTGTGTTTTTTATGAACAGCTATTCCTTCTGTTTGGTTAGTGAACAGTTCCTTTAATAGAGTGAAATTAAAAGTTGATAATTATTATTATTATTATTATTATTATTATTATTATTATTATTATTATTATTATTATTCGGAAATTTAACCCTATTCATATGGAACAATCCCACATGGGCCACTGACTTGAAATTCAAGCTTCCAAAGAATATGGTATTCATTCGAAAGAAGTAACAGAAGGTAATGGAACGTTCAATCACTGGCAACAACTTACGATAGAAACGATCGTAGCGGCAAGGAGCGCGCGAGCGGGCACGTCTAGAGATCTTGGGAAAGTAATGAGGAAGCCACCGTTGTATTTAACCACATCGCCTGTGTCATTAGTGTCCCCTGCTGGTATTACCTGTAAAAACCAAGTTAGATGTCAAATTGCCAAATATAAATATATATATATATATATATATATATATATATATATATATATATATATATATATATATATATATATATATATATATATATATATATATATATATATATATACATATACATACATATATATATATATATACATACATACATACATATATATATATATATATATATATATATATATATATATATATATATATATATATATATATATATATATATATATATATATATATATATATATATATATATATATATATATATATATATATACTGTATATATATTTCCTTGGTTTGTTTGTTAAATTTACTCTGCAGGACATCTGATACTTTGTGTTTCTCTTACTGTCTCCTTTTTTTCCAAACTGATATAACCTCGACTTCAAGAGGCAGGCCTTAAGCTTCTTTATATATATATATATATATATATTTTTTTTTTTTTATATATATTTTTAATCCTGCTCCTTCCCTGCGTTCTTCTTCTCTGGGCCTGGCTAAGTAAAGTCATTTGGTTGGATCCCCATCGGTTCCTGTCATATATATATATATATATATATATATATATATATATATATATATATATATATATATATATATATATATATATATATATATGTATATATATATATATATATGTGTGTGTGTGTGTGTGTGTGTGTGTGTGTGTACTAATAGAAACTCATTCAAACTGGATGGTATCTAATGGAGTATTTATTCAGTTTGAATGAGGTCCTTTTAATAATTCTACTAATGCACAGAACAGTTGTGTGTGATAAAGTTTATATATATATATATATATATATATATATATATATATATATATATATATATATATATATATATATACATATACTATACTGTATATATATATACATACATACATATACTGTATATATACATACATACTCACAATCAAATATTTTCAAAATCAGATAGGTATGTAAACATATCACTGGAATAAATCTGAAATAACTGCAGTCTGTATAGAGCACGATACACGTACCCAGTTCAAGTAAAATATGCTAAGCTAAAATTCAACTCGTTGCGAACGAAAATTGAAGTGCGAATCTTCTGAAATTATGAAACCATGAAAGGCATCGTAAAGTTCCTCAGCTTTGGAATTCAAGAAATGGCTTGCAAAATATATGAGGTCATTAGGCACCTGGCCACGGACGTCACGAAAGTGCGAGTATACTTCAGCGCCCAAGAAGTGTTGGCGACGAATCGATGAGACCAGCACAGTAACGCCTGCGTAATTGTTCACCCACCTGTACGTACCTTTGGGAGAGCAATTTGCGTGTCCTTCGGTAATGATTTTGCCGGCAGTGGGAGTTTTCGCTTTTCTGACTTCATACAACGCTTTTTTAAAGATAAGACATATGGAATAATTCCAGTTGATAACAGATCAGTATCGAACTTTGAAGAAAAAAAAACAGATTCTAGAACAAATATATCTTAAAAATTTTGGAGGTTCAGACATATGCCATAATTCCAGTTGATAACAGATCAGTGTCGAACTTTGAATCTTGGAAGAAAACACAAATTGGAGAATAAATATATATATATATTTTTTAAACCCACATATTCGGAGCGTCATGCTCCCTCTTCAATGTTGAGACACTAAAACCCAATAATTCCAGTGACTACCAATGATAATTGTTAGCTAACGAAATGCATTGGTAAGCACAATAATGAAAACTGTGGGCATATTTGTAAAAGGAATTCCAATTATAGTGGTAAACATAACAGAATATTGTACTGATAAAATGTATTTGAACCTTCGTAAATGCGCGCTATGATAAGATGATTTATGTTTCATTCCTAAAAGTGACCTTGTCAAAAATCGTTGAAATAAATGCAGCAATCTATATGATGTCGGGAGTTGAAGTAAATATTTATTGGTCTCGGAAACTGGATTGAACCTGATTTCTTAAGTATACATCAGACAACCACAGTTCCCTCGTGTCGATCAAAGCATGGCGTCACCATACACAATATCTGGTAAAGATCAGCATACACATTTGTCATACTCTTGAAAGATATGAGGTTGACTTGTAAAGAGAATTGTGTGTATGAAATGGAAAATAAAAATATACACACATGAATATATATATATATATATATATATATATATATATATATATATATATATGTGTGTGTGTGTGTGTGTGTGTGTGTGTGTGTGTGTGTGTGTGTGTGTGTACGTATAACTGAATCACGAAAATATGGATTTTGTCTTTTTATATATATATATATATATATATATATATATATATATATATATATATATATTTTTATACAGAAACACACACATACATACATATAAATGTATGTGTGTGTGTGTGTATTATGGAGTTTTAAAGGAATTTACGTAATTTTTTTTTTTTGTAAGAAGGTGATCACCATTTATGACATGTGAAATGTCATTTCTGTTCGTGGTAATGAACAGCATTGACGTAGCTGGTAATGAATCTTTAAAAGCTGTCATAAATCAACTTTAAAAGATAAAACTAGTAGCGTGCTTGATAACGAAAGTCATTCTTATTTGTAACAGAACTAATATGACTGGTAACCCGTAAAAAAAGAAATAAACTGAGCTACACAGGTGAGTAAAACTAGTCACCTGTATCATCATAAATCATTCTCCTTTTCGAAAGAAAATCATCAGCCTGTGTAAATATCCCAGTGAATGTCGTCAGCGTATGTGATCCTCATCGTTCGTCAAGCTTACGATCACTTCTAAAAGCATAAAAAGTCATCGGCTTAATTGATGTTCGTAGCCTGAATAACTTGTAAGGACCTTTCTATTAAATGAAAATCATTAGTAAATTAATGCCCGCCTTCTCTTAAACTGACTAAGAGTTTATCTAACTTGCACACTCCATTTGTGTAATGAACATTTGTCGCCTCTTTAACTGATACTCTTCACGTCACACGAAAGTCACTCTCGTAATATACGTTAGCCGCCTCTCCAGTTTGTAAAGACTCTTCCACCTGAGACTAAAATCGCCAGCGTAATTAATATTGGTCAGACGAAAGTCATCACTGTAATTAATATTCGTCAACCCTATGATAATTCATAAAAACCATCCCCACGAGACGCGAGTTACCAGCGTAATTAATATTCGTCGACCCTTTAATTCATAAAGACCATTCCCATCGGACAAAAGTCATCGTTGTAATTAATATTCGTCGATCCTTTAATTTATAAAGACTATCCCCATGGGACGAAATTCACCAGCGTAATTAATATTTGTCTATCCTTTGATTTATAAAAACCATTCCCATGGGACAAAAAGCCACCAACGAAATTAATATTCGTCGACCCTTTACTTTATAAAGATTATTCCCAACCGGACGAAAGTCACCAGCGTAATTAACATTCTTCTACTCTTTAATTTATAAACACTATTCTCATCAAGGAGAGTTAGATCTAACCTCGTTAATTCCCATCGGACAAAAGTCACCAGCGAAATTAATAGTCGTCGACCCTTTATTTTGCAAAGACTATTCCCATCGGACATAAGTGTTACCATCGTAATTAATACTCGTCTACCCTTTAATTTGTAAAGGCTATTCCCATCAAGAAGGTTAGACCTAACCTCCTTGGTTCCCATCGAACAAAAGTCACCAACGTAATTAATATTCGTCGACCCTTTAATTTATAAAGACCATTCCCATCTGACAAAAGTCGCCAGCGTAATTAATATTTGCCGACCCTTTAATTCATACAGACCCTCCATATCACATGAAAGTCAACGAAGATCTTCCACTCCATAACACACTCTACATACCATGTAAGGGATATCCTCGCAGTTACAGCACCTGTCATCTAGATGCAAGTAACAGAGGTCATCACCAGCCGGATTTTTTAGAGTGAATTTAGAGCCTTTCCCCTCCGCTCTCCCCAGGAGAGCCTCGGAAGCCATCTTGACCGTCGTTGTCTGTAAGGAGAGTCAAGAATTTTGAATGTGCATTGAATTTGTATTCGTCTGTCAATTAAGATCAAATTTTTTAGGAAAATAACCATGGAATCACTTATTAGTTATTGTTATCTCTGACAAAAATTGCATTATGGGGTAATAAGAGAGATCTAATAGTTACGAATTTAATCTCATTTTATAATATGGATGTCACTAAAGAACGGGGATTAATCTGTATATTGTATTAAATTAAACTGACCTTTTTGCTACCTCTTATCAATATAAATGATTCAGAAAATAGAAGATCGAAATGTTTTACAACAGATTGACGTACTATATAGGGGGTTTCAGATAATACAAATTTAACAATACATGGAGTTAAATAGCTTTTGCTGTTAGATCCCAAGTCCATCTCGATATTTTCCGTCATTCTTTTTCGGCATTTTCGACGAATATTACCAAGAATGCGAACATCCATTGTACTGACAAAACAATATAGTTAATCACAAATCCACTACCGCTTACACAATGTCGGTAAAATGAAACAGAATAAAAGAAACTGAATATAACGAAAGGATCAAATTATTTTTTTAATAAAACCTCATTGGTCTTTTGAATGCAAGAAAAATAGTCTTCAGTCATTCCAATAAGAATGAGAGAGAGAGAGAGAGAGAGAGAGAGAGAGAGAGAGAGAGAGAGAGAGAGAGAGAGAGAGAGAGAGAGAGAGAATATGTGAAACTTCTGAAGAAATAAACAAAGAATGACAAAGAAACCGAAGCATGAAAAGGAAAGAGGCGGAGAAAATTCGAATCCCTCACCAGCACTGCCTCGTGGAAGCAGGAGATCTCCCTTGCCAGGTGAAAGGAAAGCGCCAGCCCAGCCGTGGGGTTGGTCATATGCCAGGTGATCCCAGGTCCCTTAGGAGATTTCCCGCAGCAGAAACAGTCCGTCTGCATCTCGATGGATGCCGTGTAAAGGACCGTGTCCATCGTGTCCGTAAGGTCGTAGCAGTTTCCTGAGGAAGGAAGGAAGGAAGGAGGGAAGTGAGGGTGTGTCCAGTATGGATATCTACCAGTAAGTGGGACGTTTCTTAATTTAGGAATGTAAATCCAGTGTGCTTTAATCCTGTTCTGTTTGTGTGAATCGTAGTCAAAGAAAATTAGAAACTATGAGGATTGCCGTAACAACAACAATAACAACAACAACAACAACAATAATAATAATAATAATAATAATAATAATAATAATAATAATAATAATAATAATAATAATAATCCAGAAAATATATGGGGCAGAGGAAAACACCATCAGCTTCCTTAAAAATGCAATGTGCAACTGGAATACAGTACTTACAAACTCTAGGACAAGACTAGCAGAGGTTAACATCAGGA
>NC_089750.1:59549706-59557206 GCF_040412425.1 Macrobrachium rosenbergii
TATATATATATATATATATATATATATATATATATATATATATATATATATATATATATATATATATATATATATATATAATGTATCTTCAAGAAACTTCTTGACGAAAAATTCATAAAATCTATAACACATTTTACAAGAATTTTATCTTTTCTCACTAAGCAGCCAAATTTGTTGTGAACCTTTTATATTGAATTGGCAAGATGCCACGAAATTAAACACGAAAATTATAAATCATTAGTCATCAAATATTCATTTTCCAAGACCTCCACGATCCCTGCTCGTGATTTACAAAACAGACCTATTCGATGGGAGACACACAACTGTTGAAGGTTGGCGAGATGGTGGAGTTTGTGGTACTTCCAGTACTCCAAGGCTCCAGGTAAAGGCGAAGAGTCAGGAGACTGGACCTGAGATATGCTGGGAGCTGTGGGGACTGTGGAACCCTGGAATAAACGGAAAATAAATAAAGAGTAAATTACACTATTTACGATCATTCATAGAAAAAAAGACTTGAATTATTGAACTCTGCCGTGATGGAGTAAAATGGAATGTAAAATTTAGGCCAAAGACAAAGCTGTGGGACCCACGAGGTCATTCATCGCTGAAAGAGAAATTGAGAGTAAAAATGTCTTAAAGGTGTAATAGGAGGAAAACCTCGGAGTTGCACTAAGAAACAATTGCTAGGAGAGGGTGAAAAGTAAGATAGAGGAAAGAGAATATGAACGGAGGTACAGTAAAAGGAATGAAAGGGGTTGCAGCTAGGATCCGAAGGGACTCTGTAAAGAACCTCAAGTAATGCCTACAGTGTACCGCGTGAGGTGCCCTGACGGCACTACCCCCTCCGGGAAGCTTTGACTTGATCATAAATCTTTGTAGTTGGCTTTTGTAAACACCTGGATGTATAATACATGTTAACTTAGGATATTTCCACATCAGTGCCTAAATCGCTAAAACAAAGCAGATGGAGACTGGAAGTCTATAAAGGAAGCTATAACATTATTTATAAATATAGCTTCTCAAAACTTCACGGGTATTAATAAGATATTTAATTTACTTGTCTGTTGACTCTAAAGATTACTTAAGGTTCTGATGACACTGATTGTTTAACATCTTCTTAAAGGTTTTCAGTACAATTTCAAGTATTGTATTTAAAAAAAAGCCTATATCCTGAAAAGATAGTAGATTTTCCGAAATAATGAAATAAAATAACAACACAATTCTCCCTCTCTTTTTCAGTATATGTATATATATATATATATATATATATATATATATATATATATATATATATATATATATATATATATATATATATATATATATATACTTAAAGAGAGGGGAGAACTGTATTGTTATTTTATCACTATTTCGGACAATAGATGACCATATACTTACATTCATGTACATTTCCAAAGCAGAGGAAGGGAAGGAGACAGGGACTAAAGGGGCCGTAGGGATGGCCGCCCCTGGCAGGGCTCCCTCGTATGGGGGTGGGGGATAGTACATCTTGTAGTGAACTGAAATAGAAGTGATGCAGGTTATTAGCACAGTTCATAATTCCTATAGGCTTACATTCTTTATGTTTAAATTCCTATAAATTTTCATTCAAATGTATTTTAATTTCTATAAATTTTCATTCAAATGTATGTTAATTCATTTTAGTTTTTATTGCCCTTATTTTCATTTCACACGACCTATAATTCATGAAGTTTTTTAAGTCATTAACTTGTTTGTCTGTCTGCTGTCACAGTCGAATATCAGTCCATTAGATATCCCATATGTGATTACTGAACTACAATGCAATTTCGTGGAGGACTGGGCAATATATCTAGAGAACTTATTAGATTTTCACTTATTTCTTGATGTGGATGCTGATCCAGGAATTTTTCCTTTTATTATGATGACTATCCCGTTGATAGATTTATGCAATTTATTTTTTTTTCTAGTTCATATGATTTTTTTTTACTATAGTAACCACAGGACACATGTGCAATAAATCAAGCGTGAATGTAGTAACAGGACATGGGCGGTGCACAATGTGAATATATTTTTTTCGGATTATCGTCATACGTCTTTAATAGTGAATGGTTAAATCTGAGCCATTTCTGACAGGTTACAAGACCCACCTTGCAAGAATTTTTATTTGATAATTGATTAAAAATGCAGGAATAAAATTCTTAGACTCCAAACGATGAGATTAGGTTAAGGGAAGCAGATTTAGGTTTGAGAAAATTTGGTTAACATTAAGAAACTGTAATCACTATTTGTCATAGTACTGTTTGTCATTGATTAAAAACAGCCAAAGACTGAACTATTCTGTCTTTTTTGCAGGTAGAACTAGGGTATCTAGAGGACAATACCTGCAGTTCAACCTAGTTTATGAAACTATTAGGTTGAAATGATGTTCATATACCTATCGAACTAGTGATAACTAGACATTAAGAATAAGATTTAATTGTCAATGATATGTTACTTATTGAGTAATTGTAACAGAGCTTAAGGGGGCTGCTGACACCATAAGGCCCCATTATAAAGTAAGTGCCAGTTGCTACCTTATGATTGAAGGGATTTGCTTCAACTTTTTACCACTTATTATAAAACTTATACTGAACAAACACTGGTGGGGAAATAAAGAAATTTGACCTCTAAGTTAATAATTTTTCAGTTGAAAAAAGTAATATAATTTTTCAAAAATAATATGCAAAAAAAAAGTTACATGCAAAAAGAATTTTCAGTCTAGTGATTACAGATATATAGTTATACTACATGCATTAAAATTTTCATTGAATTTGTTTCAGTCTTCTTGGAGATCTAATCATTTAGTTTTGAAAAAAGTAAGTTTTCAGGAAACAGCAAAAAAATTTTTTTTTTAACTTTCAAGAATCTTGACACAATCAAGACATATTGAGCGAGTTATCCCTATATCATTATAACCTGTTTTCTCTGACGCTTAGATAGAGAAAATGGGATATTTTAGTGGGTGACAAAAGTATTTTTGTACAAGTCTTCTAACACTTTTTTTTTTACATGCTATTTACAATTTGTGGTTCACAGTGCCATAAAAGCAATGAATAAAATTGTCACTGAAGCAATCTAAAAAAATTTATTGAGCAATATATCTTCAAGATATGTTTATTTACACATAAACAGTCCAAAACAGTGTATAAATCCCTTCCACCTCTCCAAACCTAGAGTCACAGCAATTTGTCGTTCACAGTGCTATACAAGCGATGAACAAAATTGTCCATGTACCAATCTAAACATTTTTTTTAGCATTAACACTTCAGAATACTTTATTTACACATAAAACGGTCCAAAAGAGTCTATAACTCACTTGCACCTATCCAGACTTAGTCACTGACATTTTTTACAAGTTTTTTTTTTTTTTTTTACAATTTGTAGTTCACAGTACCATACGCGCGATGAACAAAACTGTCAGTAAACCAATCTATAAGTGTTTTTTTTAGTATTAATGCTTCAGGATACGTTTATTTAGACATAAACCGTTGAAAACTGGTAATAACTAAAATTCGATAATTCCTTGAAATTCGATGATCGGCGGGGGCCCTTAATTCAGTGCCATTAAAAGGCAATGCACTTGGGAGAATGCCCGCAAACAACCTAGGCCATGAAGATCGCGTCATTGCTTGATGCCATGACTAAGCAGCAAGGCCACCCTTGACAAAAATACAAAAAAAAAAAAGATAATGATATCAATTTACATATATCCAGCTGCAATGAGGCATAATTCTCCTTATACTGGACAAGTGCCATGCGGGATCAAGGCTGAAGTGACCGAAACACCTCGTCAAATACTAGACAGGACTGAAGGAAACAAGACAATACTTCTTAATTAAACTCCATCCTGCCATAGGCAATTAAAATTAAGATCAGAGGTCACATGAGGTTATTTCTCAAAGTCCATGATGGTGAAAAAAGTGTCTCCCAGGACCATCCTATGGTAGATGAGAAGGTTCTCGAAAGCTAGCGTTGACCAGAAAGCTAAGTGGTCCCTAGTTTCGTCATATTTACTGAGATCTAGTGACTCTTATCAAATGTTCTCTAGTTAAATCAGACTATCATGACATTCTAAAGGTCACAAAAAACAAAGAAACAAAAAATAAACTCCAGTCGAACCATAACCAAGACCCTGGTTCTTTTTTATTTTTCTTTTTTGGGTTTGGGACGTGAAGACATAATGGTAATCTAAAATCAATGTAGTTGCAGTTGTGCTTATAGAAAAACCTGCCATGTGGCTCTAGACCTTCATTTAGGTTAGAAACTTGGTTAGAAGAGCAAGCGAATGGATTTAGTACAGTCTTAGAAAATAACATTAGCTACTGAATTTGCAAAGAAGCCTTAGCAATCTGGTTTCAGAAATACTGGATCAAAATGACATCAAAAGCTAACTAAGGTTTAGTGTCTTCTAAAGCAGAAGGCTAACAATCTTAGAGAACAATTAACGAAGAATCACTTGTTCAAGATAACAATGAAATTATTGCCCATAATAAAAGTCTGTTCCATAATTTATAGGTACGAGGCTTGTCCGTGTTTCCTCTACGAGAGTCTTCTTTTTAAAGACATTAGGAGCAAGACTGGGGTTTTTATAAGCACTTACGCGATCTGGGAAAGAAGCTGGTATGGAAAGATTAGAAGTTAATTTGAAAAACCGAGAGATGATTAAGTTTATATAACATTCCTTCCATATGACTATCGCTTAATTTTCTAGTTTGTTATATTTCTATTAGGGGAACTGATAAAGGAAATTTCTATGTAAATGAGTGTAAAGAATCTGAATAATGGCTTGAATCAAAAATGAAATAAATAATAATCAAAACTGCGGCCGTGTATCAACTTTTATTGTTATGGACTGCTAATATCTGTCGAAAAGTTATATTTTATAGAAGTGTTAAAAAAAACATCAAAAATATATTTTATGAATAACATTTCTTTTATTTTTTAAACCGGAATCCCGGGATTCTTCCAATTTCAGAAATCCTTGAATATGATGGAAGGATGAAAATTGCAACGCTATGCAGCCGACGTACTAAGTAATATTTGGTAATCGAGCGAATGCCGTACTTGCAAGACCACGGTCAAGTTTATGGGATTGTTGTTCAAGTATACATGGAATGGTCAATTTCAAATCCTTGTCTTGATTGAATGTTATACAGTAGTTTATATACTTTCCATGCTCCTGCCGGCTATATTCTTTTTATTATCCCAGACCATCGGACAAGATATTTTACACAGATTAAAGTGGCTGCATGTACCTTTGTGTGCGCGCGCGCGCGCGTGTGTGTGTGTGTGTGTGTATGTGTATGTGTGTGTAAGAGAGAGAGAGAGAGAGAGTAAACAAAAATCAAGGTCGACTTGATATGTGAAGGTCCTCCTCACAGATGATAAGAGTTCCTACCCATCAAGTTTTAAGACTTTTTGTTTTTCAGAATAACATTACGAAATGTAACGGATTTATGAACCAACTTCGCAATAAGTAATGTTATAAACCTGATTTTGGAAATTCCACTTCTTACGACGTTATAAATCTGTATATGACTGCATAAACGTGGTTTTATGTATTCTGTGATTTTACAGAATCAGCGAGGTATATATGCGCCCTCAGCCTTGCCATTCGCAGACCATCTACTGTCGTATTATCGCTAATGATCACGCTCGTGTCATTATGGCGTCATTAGCTCCCAGTTGGGCAATGTGTCACGGGATCATTGACCATGGTCGTCGCTTTACGAAATTCCGTCTTTGGTTCTTGGGGAGGGTCTCATATCGTTGCTTGTTCTTCAGTCGCCTGACTTACACTCAAAAGAAAAGTGGAAGAAAGCCCATTCTATTATTTCATCATGTTTTCTATTTTTTGCACATATTCTACATTAAAGAATTTTGTGAATTTGCAACATTCCTTTAGATGAAACTGACATACATTCAGTGCCTCTTGGTTCCTACTAGACGATTGATTGATTAGTATACTGATCTCCGTTCCTTGGAAGATATGCCATTCTATTTTTACATTGTTTTCTTCTATTTTTTCGCACATATGCTATATTAAGGAATTTTGTGACATCGAATCATTTCTTTCAGAATGAAAACGACATGCATTCATTGCTTCCTGGTTCCTAATGGCAGATCGGTTGATGCTTATTGATTTCCGTGGACTGGTAACCCGAGTTACAGTAATAGACACCAAGAGCACTTTTGTCTATAAATTATTCAGCGATAATAAAAAAAAAAAAATCAGATATCAAGCAATATTGGAAAACATCTTCCTGAACATACGAGTGCAAACCAGACCACAAAAATGAATTCGCACTATATCTCACCTGAAGCCACAGGAAGAGTTTAAAAAAGGAGCGCGAAAGTGCCAAGTCCTTTCGTGTAAACAACACATCTTCAGGGCGGAAGATGTGTTAATGACACGAAAGTACTCGGCACTCTTTTTTTAAATCGTTCCCGTGATTTCAGCTGCTAATCAAATCACATGCAGTTTTGTGATGTTTTTGGGTACCATACCTCGTACCCCGGTAATGCAATCTCGTTGATATATGCCAGTGAAGTCTTTTGCTTTCAGATGGCTACAGTACAGAGTCCAAAGGTCCACATCAGGTCTCTAAACACAAAATATCAATTACGCACAGCCGTTTTTGAAGAGTTCGTGCTTGCACATGTACAGCTTTATCTAAACTTGCCAACTGTCCTTTTCTTAGATATAAAATCAGCCAAAATAGTCAATTTGACATCCATACATAGGCTAGACCCGATGAGAACAAGAGTGAGGTGTGGCTTGACTTAGGGGAAAGCAACGAACGGGTATCTTGAAGGACAGCCTTTTGTAAAAGTCAGGGAACCTTGGAAACCTGAAGAAACGCCTGTCTCCCATTGATAATTCAACGTCATTCTCAAAGTTACTGCCAACATTAGTGCATCCAAACCGTCATAAATGCTCAGACAATGGTCACTTTTTTTCACATACTTCTAAAGGGGCAAGTTTTGAGAGAGGCTAGCCAGTGGGAAGACTGACGATAACTTAAATGTGTAATTATTAAAAGTAGTCAGTCCTTGTTACGCATGGGGAAAACATAAGGATTCATATTGCTTTTTACAGAGCTGCATTTTTCTGTATGAATTTTGGTATTCCACGTAAGCTAACGATCAGTCAAAAACACAAGACAAAAATAAATGCAAAAAAACGATGAACCATAGATAAACGATTAGAAAATTCATATTAAAGAAATAAAAAAAACCGTGTAAAATAATATTATGAAAAGGATACATAGAAATAACATAAATGGAATAAGAAAAACAGAACGACAGTGAAAGGATTGCACAGAAAGGACAGAGAAGGTGGAAGAAAAAAATAAATCCGATAAGAATGTGACTCATCTTCCATGCCAGTGTCACGGTGCTAGACTTGTATACGATCGCATACCTTATGCTACTGATCTATTGGTGGAAGTGACCACGTGACATCCTTTGTGGAAGCAA
>NC_089750.1:59562206-59587206 GCF_040412425.1 Macrobrachium rosenbergii
CCCTATCACGCCACCATGGAAGCAAATATCAGAAACCCATCGCCTCTCTCTCTCTCTCTCTCTCTCTCTCTCTCTCTCATGGAAGCAATTATCAGAAACCCATCACCTCTCTCTCTCTCTCTCTCTCTCTCTCTCTCTCTCTCTCTCTCTCTCTCTCTCTCTCTCTCTCCCATGGAAGCAATTATCAGAAAACCATCACCCCTCTCTCTCTCTCTCTCTCTCTCTCTCTCAATCTCCTATGGAAGCAATTATCAGAAATCCATCACCTCTCTCTCTCTCTCTCTCTCTCTCTCTCTCTCTCTCTCTCTCTCTCTCTCTCTCTCTCTCTGTTAGTCTAGATTAAGCAAAATAAGATTATGTTCTTATTAAATTCATCTCTTTTCAGAAATCAAGAGTAGGCATAATAAGAATTTACGGTAGTATAAAATTGCTCTCTCTCTCTCTCTCTCTCTCTCTCTCTCTCTCTCTCTCTCTCTCTCTCTCTCAGTGTAGATTAAGCAAAATAAGAATGTGTTATCTTATATAATTTCTCTCTCTTCGGGAACTAAGAGTGGGCATAATAGGAATTTGTAGCCCTAAAAAACTGCTCTCTCTCTCTCTCTCTCTCTCTCTCTCTCTCTCTCTCTCTCTCTCTCTCTCTCCTCAAGAGCAACAGTAACTTGGTATGACTCCAATCAATATGGAATAACTAACCACCTCCGGCCTTGGCTACCCCCAAAACGCCCATTAACTTCAACGCATTTGCACGTAAGAGTATAAATTTAGTGTTTTCATTTGACTTTTAGACATTTCTCTACATTCATTTGTTCCAATCGATCCTTCTGCACCGAGGAATAGCTGTAACCTTTGTTCTATGAATAGTTTGTGTACTGGCCAATAGTGTTGCCTTTGTAATTTTTTGTACTTATTTGGTTAAATCTTCCTTGACCAATATTATTTCGAATTCTGTGAAAATATGATTAAAAAATTATTATTAATATGGCCAAGGAATATAAAACAAAATGCTGAAGATCCCAGTACATTTGTTCATATATATAATTATATATATATATATATATATATATATATATATATATATATATATATATATATATATATATATATATATATATATATATATATATATATATATATATATATATATATATATATATATATATATATATATATATAACTAGTGGATCCTTAGGACACTCATGAAGGGAAAACGTAACCTTTAGCATCAAACTAAATGAGAAACATCACCAAACTTAGCCTTGACTCCACAGAAAGAATATTCGAACAAGCACGATATACCGACAAAAACAAATCTAACAGGAATGTTAGAACCTAAATATAGCGGTCTATTGATAACTTTTCTTATCCACTTGCATGAATGCTCTTAATTTTATTCTACTCGTTACAAGGAATGTGTATTTAGGAGAAGCTTTTCCTAATGGTCGCTTGCCTTTTCATGTCATAATTGCCAATGGGCAAGATTTCTTAACCTTAGCTTTTTATGCCCGATTTAATGATTATTTAGTTTAAGGCTAGTTGTGTTCTCCCTTGTTTTTAAATGACTTAAGAAAAAAGTTAATATGAAGCTGCATTTGCATACCCCTGCTGATATAATTTAAGGTTTGCCTTAAACGACGAGCTGTCGTCAGTAACAAAGATCCCTTGCAAAATTAATTTGAGCTTTGACGCTTTTTTTTTTTTTTTTTTTTTTTTGCCATTCCTTTCGGAACCTTATTATTATTCTGTCTAGTTTCTATAATTCATCTTGCTTCAGTTTTCACCTCTACCATGGTCTAATTTAAATTACTTTATAATAATTATAAAGATCTAGCAAATCCATATGCAGGTTTCGTAGGCAGAAACAAAGTTGGCCATCCAGTTTTCTGGTATACCTCTGCGCTCACGCAGTCATCAAAAATACCCATGAAAAAGCATTTTAAAATGTGATTATTCCTCAGACTTCCTATACTTAGCACACTGACCCTTAAGAATTACTAGCACTCGTTAACGAGAAATCCCGTGAGTTATATTTATCGTCTCAGAAGCAGGAAGTGTCTGCAGTAATTTACCATTCAGTTAAAAGCAAGACCTGATGTTTTATAAAGTCTTATATAATTTTCTTGGAGTAATGATGCCTCACGTGACATGTCTTTTCAAACCATCTCTTTCGCACGCCATAAGGTCACCTGATGTTATGCCAGGGACGAAATTTTGCTGACAGTTAATATATATATAATTATATATATATATATATATATATATATATATATATATATATATATATATATATATATATATATATATATATATATATATATATATATGAGAGATATATGTGCATATGTATGTATATGTGTATATGCATGTTTGCATATGTGTGTGTATGTATATCTTGACGCAGGGATATGGTGACCCTTTCACACACCTTTAAAAATTGAGTCGGGTAAAATTTGCTTAGTTTTAGAACGTTGCAGCTGTCTGCTAACACTTTCTAGGTCCGTGGATCGCTTCCGGCTTACTCAAACCAGTCCAACTAGCTATAAATTGTACCAACGCCTATTAGTGTCAAAATAGAGGGCGTGGGTCCGGCAGCCTTATCCCTATAGGCTTGCTGATAAACTGGAAGGTTACACAATTCTATGACAACCCTTTTATATATATATATATATATATATATATATATATATATATATATATATATATATATATATATATATATATATATATATATATGTGTGTGTGTGTGTGTGTGTGTGTGTGTATGTATATGTATATGTATATGTATATGTATATGTATATGTATATATATATATATATATATATATATATATGTGTGTGTGTGTGTGTGTGTGTGTGCGTGCGTGTTTCACTGCAATTTTCTTTTTTATGTGATATATGTGCCTGTCAACGTGAGTGGCACTTCGATGAAACAATAAGTAGATTTCAACCCTCAAACATACTGGGACCGTCATCTAAGAGGCTTCGAGTTACAAATATAAAGCTGTGCGCCTGTAACTTGAAGTATTTTATAGTAAAACTTATTTTTTTTTAATCCAGTTGCCATTTACATTAACGTAGATCTGCTGAGGGATCCTCTATTATAACCTGGTACGATATAAATTAACCACTGTTCTGAATTCCCCTACATAAACTTGGATACTGATAATGGCTTTCGTATTGACTGAGAAATAACGTAACATCTCAATATTTCTCTCAAAGGATACCTACTTCAAACAGTTTAAAGCAGGAAAATTACTTACTAACGCACCACCATACATTTAGACTATTATTTGCTGTTCGTTATGATTTAGACCAAAGTCACGCGTTGCCATATTTACCTATCATTTATGTCCAAGCTCAGTAGGGAAGTACAACTTTCACTTATAATGGCCACGATATTAGAAGTTCCTAATGAAAACTGAAGCGTTTTTGCTTGAAATATTAGTAAAACGCTACCGAGTTTCAGTTACATGGTTTGATATCTAGTGAAATACCTAGTCTGTTCGTTTGCTCTATCAATATATGTATATATATATATATATATATATATATATATATATATATATATATATATATATATATATATATATATATATATATATATATATATATATATATATATATATATATATTTGGTAGAAAAAGAAATATTTACCAAGCTATGCCGTTTTAGATGAGGAGGCCAATAGGATAGGGAAACTCATTGCTTATTTAGTTCGTGCCTAAAAAAAAAGACAGAAAGCAAACAAATAATAAAGATAAAGAAAATGGGGTGTAATGATCTGCTTAAATTTCATGGCTTCAATGAGAAATACTAACCATAGGGCATATACGAGTATTCTTACTTTTTCAGGAAATGCAGATTTCTATCGCAAACCCAAGTTCATACTAAAGCAAGGACACTGGGACCTTTCCATGTCTTTCGTAGAGAGGACATGTGATTTCTACGGATAAAAACTAGAAGTTTTTCGTTGAGATTAAGGTCGTATCGTTACAGTTCACATAGCATACGCAGAAATTATCATTAACATTTGCCTTCGCTGCTCTCCGATTTCATAAAAAGTGAGTATGCTAAGCAAAATTAACTGTTGTTCGTCAAAGTGTATTGAATACTTTTAATCTTTACACATAAATACCGTTCACTGTTATTTCTGTCCAATTTTATACTTTGGGAAAATATTTTAAGAAGTCTTCGCAAACTTGAGGAGCAGATGTCATATTTTGTGTAGTTACCACTAAAATACATTTTCTATTAATTTATTTCAAGACTTTCATAGAAAATGTAAATTATTGGCTAACTCTATTGAAGGTATTCCTTTAGTTTACTTAAACATTATGTTGGAAAAAAATAAAGACCGATTTCCTTTCTTTACCACCGTGGATAGATCGGTTAATCAAATAACCAGACGATGCTACAATGCGTTGAGTAAATATAAGTACCGTTACAAATCCAGTTCATTGATATGACTTTAAAATTCTATGGTAATAATGAATACCTTTAAATAAGCAATTATATATGAATTACATTTTTTCTGTATTTCCTTTTCTTTTGCTGTTCCGGCTTGGAAAGCAAGCTTTCACGATCTTGCATATTCATATAAAAGCGAATAAAACGTTCTGAAATGTAATACTTTCAATAAGAGTTATAGAGGACGATCAATAGGCCTATTAGTCTAGCCTACACTATCGAACCGTAGGCTACAACATGCATTAGCTAAGCTAACAGACAGAAACACCCTATGCTGGGCCTATTGAACTAGCTGAGCTTAAACTGTACAAAAGTCTGGAATGCAAATGGACAACATTCAGTGACCATAAGCTAACGTAGGGTAGTAGGCCTAATTATAAATCTAGACAAAACAGAAGATGCACTGGTCAGATGAAAGCAAAGCGTGTGCCGTAATATGTAGATTGAAAAGAGCATATTTCAGCTTAAAAGCGCATTAGGAAAATGGATTACGATGTTTCTGTATCTGTTTAATATTTTCTGAGATGGAGTGACGAGTAAAGTTTTACAATGGACGCGAGATAATATGTCATTTAATGTGTTCGTAAGTTCCCTAGACAGAGTTCCTCCACAATAAGGTCGATTAATTAGGTTCATAGATATACAATAAAACCATTAGTCTCTTCGAGATTACTGCAACTGAACGCTGCTTGCACTCCTAAAATAAAAACATCCGGATATGATGATAATCTTGTCGACGTAAATGATTGCCGTATGTTTTAGAGCTCAGTTAAGATATATTTATTTATTGATCTATATGTTATTATTATTATTATTATTATTATTATTATTATTATTATTATTATTATTATTAAAATCGAGAGTGACGGCCAGAAAAGAAGGTAAAAAAAAGTGCAATAAAATTTTTTGTGACGAACCGGCTAAATAAAGATAAGCCGATCAAACAGGTAAATACACCCATGTTTTAGATTCCCACGCAAAAACTATTCATGCGTAAATGAAAACAGGATTTGAACAGATTAAGGCAGCGAACTCCGCAATTAAAAAAGCAGTTCAATTAACATTCTAATAAGGCCTATAAACCAGGCAAATATTTTTTTTCCTTCGCACCAGGAGAGGTTGAAATTATTCATAGAGCGAATCTGAAACCAATTTACCAGTCTGGATAAAAATGGAGACCTAATCAAAATGCCATCATTTTGCCTAGGAATTTCCCCTTCAAAAAATGGAAACGCAATTTCACAGGCCAATGTTGCCTCGGTCTTCGTGGTGGCAGGAGGAAGAAGTATTTCATTCACTGAGGTGTTGTTTCATCATTTCGTTTAATGACGTAATCAAAATTGTCATAAACCATTTTATGGCTACATCTATGGGCAGCTTATCAAGGCTCACTTATTGCGCTGTAATGGCTGTATTTATCTGTAACTCATCAAGACTGATTTTTTCTCTAATCATCTTCATTAAACTACGGGCTTACTTATAAACTGATTTATAAAAACACTTGTAAAATGGTGCGAACCCAGCTTGTAGTCATTCGACTATGGTCGCCATAAGAAATCTCGTGATTAGACCTTAAAAGAAAGGTGCTTGTTTTCCTAGCCGCCATTTCACAATAAGGACAAATCTGATTACCGAGATTTACTTCTGATTTCATTAGGATTAAAGTCTAAAAGCGGAACCAATGAAAACATTACATCAAACTATAGTCGATGCACATTTTCATATCCAAACACTCCAACCAAACAGATGTTAATTTTGAACATCTGTATTTTTGGCAATATTTCATAAAAAAAAATCCACAGATTCCTAGTATTTCTCTCGCCATAATGTCGTATTCTTTTGCGCTCTTATACAAAACATTATTGAAATCTCTCAAGCTACATGTTAAATGTGTCAAAGAATGAAGGATTTTACCGTTATTATAGATAACGGAGAGAGGAGATCTGTGCAAGACTGAAATAGGAAAACGTAATTGTATTTTTCAAGATGCAGAAAAGATGACTAATGCATATAACAGAATATTGTGTACAGAAAAAAACGAACGAACTAATGCTGAATTTCTAGTTAATCACATAAGCAAACATTCATGAAATAAAAGAGCCAAGCAAATAAAATTATGAGGGACTACCATTTTATAACGGAGGGAAAAAATAAATCATATGATAGCAGAAGCAAAATATACGTATGTCACCACTAGTGTTGCAAGGGAAAACCACCTCTGGAGCCTAATGAGAAACAAACCGGATGAAATCGACCTTCAACTCCACATCAGCTGCTGAAATTCTTTGAAATTCAAAGGAAACGCGTTGTCAGAGGCGCTCAGAACGTCCTACTTTCTGTTTGATTTCCATTGAAGGTAAAATGAGAAAGGTTCGTCCCCTTTCATGCTGTTAGTTTTCCTCCTGATATCTCGAGATATTTGAAGCTAACTGCTGTCACTCGTTTTCCGTTGAGAAAGCCCTGAGGTAGCTCCATTAAATTCGAATTTTATTATCAACAGACTTTAAAGGAAAAATAACTGAATGAATGATATTTATCTATTTAGAAGAACACTATGGCAGCTTTTCATTATTCTACCAGATGCAAATATTTTGGTTAATGAGCAATCATCTCCCTTTCCTTCAAATTGAACAGCTTTCATATTAAATATTTTGTGAAATTGCAATATAGTTATGGATGTCCAACATACCGTTTTAATTTTTAAAAAGTTGATACATCTGACGAAACTATATAGAGATTCTATTTAGTAACCAGCGTTTCCCATCCATAATATCCCTGCAATGATTACTAAATAGAATTTTTATACAATCTCGCCATATGTGAATATCAGCTCTTTAAATTTAAACCGGAATGTTAGACATCTGTAATTATATTGTAATTTCACAAAATTAATTAGTGTGAAAGCTTTGAGGAAAGGGAAATAATTGTTCACCAACCAAAAATTCTTTTATCTAGTACAGTAATGACCAGCCACCAAGTCTTGTTCTAAACACAAATATTGTTAATTCAATTACTTTTTCATCATGAATGAAAGGTCAAGGCTAAAGTTAAATTCGCTCAGAATTTATGAGAGTTGTGTATTGCAATGAACACCCGGTGCAAAACCTCTAGCTCATGATAGATGAGAGGATCAAAGGTATTTTTGAAAATTCAACTCACTAAACCCAACATAAAGTGAAGTTAGAAATTTGGAAAAAAGATATTACAAATACACGCCCTAATCCCTTCAGATCTAAAATACACTTTACGGATACAGGAATATGTTAAAATTTTAGGCAGGAACTGAAATGTCCTTTCGAGAGAATATCTTTTAGTTCTAAAAAGATTGATATAGAAGGAATATCTATTCTAAAACCTATTTAAAAAAATTTAAACTGTTTACGTATATATATACATATATATGTTTAGCTGGTCCGCTGGTACAGTGGTTAGTGTCGAGAATGCTACTCAAATGTCGCGGGTTCGCGTCTCCCCAAGGGCGATGAAAAATCAATGGCTCTGCATCATGATCAGTTGCTCCTGCAGTGTGGGGTCTGCGGTGGGAGGTTGAAACCAACATTCTTTGGAAGTCTGATTTCAAGTCAATGGCCCTGTGCGCTTGTTCCGTGTGATTAAGTTTCATCTATTGAAATAATAATAATTAAGTTCCTTAGTGTTTAAATCTTTCTTTGGAATCAATGAAGGAAATAAAACTTTGTAAGGAGCAGAGACATAAGGAAAACCTTAAAATAGCTTTACTGTAGTAGATAATAAAGCTCTCAACCAAATGGATTCCCTGCAATAAAGATTTTTTTTTTCTAATAAAAACGTTAAACTCTAAAATAGGATAAATGAAGGATCTTCTTCTACTCGTTTATTTCAAATGAGATTCATCGTGTCTGGAAAAATTCAATTTTGTGGATAAGGGCAAATTTCCAAGATAAAGGCAAAGAATCGCTTTAATTTGTGAAGGACAATTTCTTTGCAAAGAGTCTGTCCCTATAATGATGCTTTATCATAGACCTGAACAAAGCGATCGCATAAAAAGTCTTTCATTTTCTCGTTATTGTATTTCTTTAGATGTTTGAAATGGATGAATCCAATGATGCTCTTCATTAAGTCTTATCCTGTTTAGCAAATGACCGGAAACGTCCAGAGAGAGAGAGAGAGAGAGAGAGAGAGAGAGAGAGAGAGAGAGAGAGAGAGAGAGAGAGCTCAAACGGCGGACGTGAGGATAGCGGTGTTTCCCAGTCTCTTCTTCTTAAAAGAAAAAAATCTCCTGGCTTGCAAGTAGTGTTCTTTCAAAGTCGTTTTTACTCTCTTTTAATAAGTGCAATAGTAGTGACTTGGTAATATTAAATAACAAAACAAAACAGATGCGTAATTACTGAAACTGAGAGGAAAAGAAGTTAACTGAAGCTCAAAGAGAGAAGTTTCGCTCTTCGTCTTGATTGTAGAGATGAAGAAACTGTCAATGGCAAACAAGAATGGCTGACACTGAATATCTTCTATTTGCCCATCGCCTAGGGACGAGAACCTTCCAAAGATCACCCCTCCTATTTGCTCATCCGGTAGCCGAGGAGATTCGCTTCCTATCTGTCCTGACCATTCCCTTTCATCTTGCTTCCAAAACTTTTTCCCTTGGTTTATCTTCTGTATACTCTTCTACTTTCTCGTCTTCAAAATCTTGACGCGTTTTACCTACCTTCTTTGTACATTACCACTGATAGATGAGGAATCCATTAAATAGATAGATTCATTATTGCAAACATTCAGTCAAGGCAAGCTACAGAAAGCTAGGCACGTTTCCGTATTGGGCGTACCTCTCTCTATATCTTCATTTCTCTCATTTGATTTTTCTCATTTATCCTTTGAATTTTCTTGTATTTTCTCATTTCCTCTTTGGTCATTTTACGCCACTACGTTGCCCTTAGCAAAGAAACCCCGAGTGTTTGCTCCAGTAGAAAAAACAGAAGGAAGTCGTATTGCGTCTGGGTCTGGATCTCTGGACGTTCGTTTACGATGGGACTTTTCCATCGTAGGCTGCGGTAACTGACAGGAGAAAATGCGAGTCATTATACAAACATGTTTAGCGAACTTCCACCAGGCCGGGCCAGCAACAGATGGGCAGTGTAATCAGTAGGAAGAACCTAATGCATATATAGTAGTGCCTCTCTCTCTCTCTCTCTCTCTCTCTCTCTCTCTCTCTCTCTCTCTCTTTTATCCTCGGCTTGCAAATCATATATATTTTTAACTTATCTATTATCCTCCCAAACCAAATCAACTTAAAACGTTCTAATCCATCTTTCCTCCCAGCTGGACTTTTCATTACATAGAAGTAGCATTTACTAACAAATGCCTATAAGCACCAACTACTCCCATTTCTTCATCATTCATTGGCTAAAAATAATAATTCATATATATACTGAAGAAGAATATATATATATATATATATATATATATATATATATATATATATATATATATATATATATATATATATATATATATATATATATATATATATATATATATATATATATATATATATATATATGTATAACTGAATCACAAAATATATAAAATGAAACTGAATCACAAAAATATGGAACGTGATGTATATATAATAAAGACAACAACTACGAAGGAAAGAGAAACAGTGGTATTCCTTTACTTAGCATCTAAGTATGGACTATAAGCCGAAAGACCTTGCAGGACTCCATTGTTTCTCTTTCCTTCGTGGATTTTGTCTCTAGCAGTGGGGTCTCTGAGGGGGGGGGCGGGGGCGAGGGGAGGGGGACTGTTTGAAATCGCCCCCCGGACCCCAAAATGGTCAAGGGCCCCATTTATATTTGGACCCGAAAATCTGGGGGCCACTAAATGGCCCCAATTTCCAATTTTGTGAACAAAAACTTAACAAAAATGTTATGTAAGAGAAATAGGGCTCTTCGAGGGCCCCCCCCCTCCCAATATTAGAGCCCATTATAGGCCTTCTCATACGGATCGGAGGAGGGTGGGTAACGTTAATTGGGGTAAGGGCAGGGCCGATCTAAGGCAATTGATTACTGCTTATAGGGGTCCTAATTATCTTCTGAGGGGCCCAATAACTGGATTAAATGGATCTTCAGTTATTCAATGTACACCTAGTTTTAAGAAATAAAATTTATGAAATTTGCATTTACAAGTGCCTTAAAAATGAACCTACAGTTGCTCATATTCTAAAAATTTTCCCGAATCCCCCAGCTGCTTTGGCTCGCTTCACTCGCCTCCCAGCCGATAAGAGGGTCCCCAAATGGGACTGTGCACCCCTAAGAACCCAAAATATATATATAATATATATATATATATATATATATATATATATATATATATATATATATATATATATATATATATATATATATATATATATATATATATATATATACAGCATATGCATTCCTGTGTTTGTGAACTTGAAGTTACCACAAAAGTTACGCGAAACATTTGCTAAAGAAAGACAGGTTCCAATCATGTACTTACTGCCGAAGATTTCCTCTTTCAGTGTCTAAAGGACCTCTAAATTGTCCTTCTGATTAGTCCTTGAACATGAATAGAAAGTACTGTGTCTACCATATATAAACCAAACCCTCATGGCGCTGAGGAGATTAAACGATTCAGCGTCACATTCCGTGTTGTCCCTCTGGTTTCAAGTTCTACCACCGGGGGTAAGAGTGGCTCTCGGAATATTCATTCACTCTCCCTTGCGCTAGCCTAAGGTGTGTCACAATTTTCAGCAATGGTTGTTTACTCTTCAAAATAACTTCTCTCATTTAACTTAAAAATTGGTCCAGTTTGAAGACAAAATATCCGCATTACAAGATCTTACAGATCTCTGAATATATTGTTAATGTATAAGTGGTCTATATGCATAATTTGTCAGTTTTCATCCTCCTCTTTTTACAACTAACCACATGACGACTCTTTGTTTTAGCTGAACCATGAAAGTCTCTATCACACTTCTTTGCTTGATAGCAAATACGCTGATGTTCTCTTCTACCGTGGAGACGAAGCCTTGTTGTAGCGGTGTAGGAACGCTTGCCGTTGGCGCCTTGGCCTTCGCTGGGGTGAGATTTTTCTCGAATTATATAGTGCTGTCTGGTGTCTTTGAATGATTTCATTATTTCTTTTTGCCTTGCGTTAAAAGTTGTATGGGAAGTTTATCAAATTTTAGACTAGATGGAAACTTCCGAATGAAAATATTTCTGCAGATTTTATTCTGACTTCAATATTCATAAAACTTCACCTCATTATTCTCGGAGAGAGGCAATGCATATTTTCATTTATCTCATAATTACTACCATCCGTGCAAGCTCTAAGATCACATGCTACAATATTAAAAAATTTATAAAAATAAGTGGGGATTTTCCTCTTCACAAATAGCATTCACATTAACAGCATTAACCTCGTGGCTTCTTCAGTTAAAAGTAGCAAATATGCTTCACCTCTGATAACCACCTGCAGCCTTCCTTACCTTCACTGGATACTCTTCTATCTATGAGTGTTCACTTAACATTGAGAATCTTCATCAGCAGTGTGGTCCTAAATCAGACCACTTCCTGGAAAAAAATATTTTCATAATTATTAACTCGCATATGGTTTAAGAATCAATCCGGACAAGTCATCCCATGCTATGAAATCTTATTCCAAATTGAATAATCATATTAAATTCAGTAGCTTTTTCCTTTGTTTTAGTTTTCGTGTAATATAGTTTCTGAGCATTTTCACTTCTTATTTAAGTTAATAAAAATTTATACAAATTCTTGGCATTTTCCCTTCTTATATAAGAATGTTTACAAATAATAATAATAATAATAATAATAATAATAATAATAATAATAATAATAATAATAATAATAATAATAATAATAATAATAATAATAATGTAAGTATACAGTTTAATGCACATCACGCAAAACATACTCAATGAAGACTTGTCCTTTCCTTGATCACAGGGCGTGCTAGTGACGGAGCACTATTACAAACACCATCGTCACGGAGGTTGCAAGTCGTGTTCCTGCGGAGGCTGTGGCGGGGGCTGTGGCTGGTGCGGCGGCGATTACTACGGCAGAAGGCGCCGCAGAAGTGTTGCATCATTACTGCAGGAGGAATGGGTTCATGATGTTTATAGCATGGTTAGTTTTATTGTTCGTCTGTAATTGTTTTTATTTCGATGCTAGCGTTTACTATATTCCTATAAAACGTAAAATAATAAAATTTCTGCCATTTGTATTTACTATAGATACTTCCTTTAAGTGTATGCTAATAGATTTAAAAATAAAACTTATTAAACTTATTATCTCAAGTATGAGTTGTAGAAATGAGTGATTTCTGTATCCGTTCACGCAAGACTGTACATTGTCGGCAATGTAATATTAAATATTTATATATATATATATATATATATATATATATATATATATATATATATATATATATATATATATATACATATATATATATATATATATATATATATATATATATATATATATATATATATATATATATATATATATATATATATATATATATATATATATATATATATATATATATAGTATATATATTTGTTTCAGTATATATATTTGTTTCTTGCCACAATATTCCGAACGTAAAAAGATAAACAACACTGGAAATGCACAATAAATCCCCGCTTACTGTCGCTTGTTATGCAAAAGCAAATGCATTCCCCCCGAAAGCATAAGCAAAATATATTTCAAACAAACGAGAATATATTTGCCTGCACTGTGCTACATCCTAACATGGGGAATCTTGTATTTGTAATGCTTTCGGAAAGTGCAATTTCATTTTCATATTGGATGTTTAGGAGAAAGGAATTAATGTAGCGTAAACAATGTTACCGCTGAAGTGGAACATTTACAAAATGATTTACTATGGCTAAATAAATGTTTATATATGAATTCTGGAATATAGTGAACACTGCGTTCCATTTTGGAAACTAAATTTCCATTTACCAATGAATCATTAATTATAACCTCTTATCATTTCGTTATGTTGTACAATGATGCTACTATAATTGTTAAAATTTGTTTTATGAAACAGATTATATATCAGATAATTTGCACAAACATTTAACTAATATGGCTAAGGAAACAATGCATATTTGAAGGAATCCTCAGTTTACGCTAAATTTTCAAACAGTATTGTAAATTCTTATATATATATATATATATATATATATATATATATATATATATATATATATATATATATATATATTATATATATATATATCCTCTTTTAATGTGCTTTTTTTCCCATTTTTTGTATGGGGTAAGCACTGTGCCTTCTTTTTTTTGAAGGACTGTGATTTGGCTTTGAGGTAGACCGTAGCCTCGATCGGCTGCCCTGCCTGACATCGCTTAGACCCCGGTTGCGAATGTACATGTATCGTACCATCACCAGCTCCCTTTCTCCCAGCAGCGAGGTTAGGTCGACAGTTCGAGACGTGTGAGGTGTCTGTTATGTTTTTAGATGTTGGAGTGGCTTTGTTTGTGTGTGTATTAGTCTGTAACACCCATTTGCTTTTAAGCAAACCTATCCGTTGATTACATACATAATTCCGGGTTGTCTACACGGATAGCAAAGTGTCCGCCTCTCTGACCGACCGGCTGCGGATTTGAACCCGCGCCACAGACCTCTATGAAGTCCGAAGCTGCTGCTCTACCGACCTGGCCATCGAGGCTCATATATATATATATATATATATATATATATATATATATATATATATATATATATATATATATATATATATATATATATATATATATATATATATATATGTGTGTGTGTGTGTGTGTGTGTGTGTGTGTGTGTGTATCTGTATAATATATATATATATATATATATATATATATATATATATATATATATATATACAGACAGCTCACATGCCTTATTCATAACAAAGACACTCCTTCCAAACATAATGATAAAATCCACTTGTCTTCACATTAACCTCTCATTTTAGTAGAACTAACAAAAGAAGGTCACAGATGTTTTTATATATTTATTTATGCACTTACTTATCTATTTACATTTTTTTAACAGTTAAAGGATGCTGACAAGGACCAGTGCGGATTAAGACTTCTTTGCGAATTGGCCCAACGAGATCCGAGGGAACTCCTTCAAGACGAGGTCGAAATCCTACTGCCTTATCGGTAAGTGACAACAGCACCAGAAGTCTCTTTGTTTATTTGTACTAACAGTTAATTTACTGCCAGTGAAAGATAATACTCGCTACGAGTACTGAATTTCAGCCAATGAAAGTGGATGAACAAATGAATGATGACGAATGTGCTTGTTGTCTAATGGGGCTAGTAATTCATTCTTAGTTAAAAATCAGTAATCAGTGAAATAAAGAATTGTAATAAAAACTCTTTTCATATCAGAATTTAAAGTTTATAAGTGATCAATTGTAAGTTGCCTTGCGTTAAAACTTCCATGGAAACAGTACAATTTAAAAGGTCGTTGAATATAGCTAATGTTAAACCAAGAAATGCTAATACTTCCAAAAGGCACTAAATGAGATGCAGGAAATTCACATGCTAACCTATGCAAAAATATAAAAAAAGAAAAATATTTGCTTGTTATGATAATTCATATTGATCTCTTTTCACAGAGGCAAAGGCAGAAGCGATGGTACCATATACGGGGACTACGACGAAGCAGTTTGGCACGGGCAGGAAGGCCACGAGTGCCCTGTTCAGTACCCTCTTTGCCTCTTTTCTTCCAGCCAGATCATGACAGAGTATAGAGAGCAACTTCCTGCTAATGAGACCCTTTCTGCCCTCTTCAGAATTGATGATTCAGCACATACGGTTTGATGGAGGGGCTAACTAGATTTGCAGATGCATATTTCTTTTCTTCTTTTTTTTTTGTTCCCAGATCTAATTATATTGTAATACTTATCTATTAAATGTATGAATAACTTGTAATTATTACTTAATTCTGTAGTTCCTCATTGGATGTGTCGATACCGTACTCGGCTAGCACGCTCCTTAGCCCGCGTTCGATTCTCCGTACGGCCAATGAAGAATTAGAGGAATTTATTTCTGGTGATAAAAATTCATTTCACGGTATAATGTGGTTCGGATTCCACAATAAGCTGTAGGTCCCGCTGCTAGGTAGCCAATTGGTTCTTAGCCACGTAAAATAAGTCTAATCCTTCGGGCCAGCCCTAGGAGAGCTGTTAATTAGCTCAGTGGTCTGGTTAAACTACGGTATACTTAACTTAACTTAATTCTGTATGTGACTATCCACCAATTATGAGACGATCAAAGCAGTCGTAGATGCAGATTTGGTATTTTGAATGGTGTCACGGTTACTTGAATGTAATATACAGTCATAATGAGTAAACTGATGGAAAAATGTCTAGAGCTTGCTTAAGAGCAATACGCATGCATATATATATATATATATATATATATATATATATATATATATATATATATATATATATATATATATATATATATATATATATATATATATATATATAATATATATATATATATATATATAATATATGTGTGTGTGTGTGTGTGTGTGTGTGTGTGTGTTTTGTGTGTGTTTATATATACATATATATACACACATATATGTGCATATATATATATATATATATATATATATATATATATATATATATATATATATATATATCGAAATCCTCTCCCCTAAAACAAAAGACTCAGTCAAACTAATTGGGTGAATCATGGACAATTGCTTTCTGCAGAAGGCTTCCACGTCAGTTTTTATGTAAGGAACCATTCTGAGGTAGAGTAGGAAAAATGGAACCATTCTTATAAACACTGAAATAAGTGCTATGAGATTCTTGCATAAAATTACCATTGTTGATTGTAAAGCAATTCATGCTGAAAAAACTTTAGATTTTAATCTTTCTTTCGTACTTTCTCTCTTCCAGAGAGCAATAAGGCACCTGCTATAATTGGTGCTATTGAGGACCACGTGTGTTCCTAAACTGCTGTAATAATGTAACAGCTGTTTGGTCCCTCAAACATGATCATTAAGAAAATAACAGCAATCGACTGATTACTATCTCCTGCATTACAGACCATTATTGAATGTCTCAGATGGCAGTTTTAAGCCCAGTGTTCAACATAAACACTTGTGCAGGGAAAATAATTGGCTTGAGCAGACATTAGTTTATGTGGCTGTGAAAATGATGCAGATTATAATATCGGTCTGGATTAAAACACTCGGAATATTTAAGATGATAATTAATTTTTATCATTAAGGTTTGATATTTTGTTTAAACATAGACCAAAAATAATAGAATGTAAGCTGTTTATAAACAAAAACTGAAAATGAGATGAATGTAATTTCCTTTCCTTTTGTTCGTAGTTCAAAAGAACAAATTCAACAGTATAGGCGTTACACCTTTAATAGAATATCCTGTGTGACTGGAAGCAAACATACCACAAAAAGTATTATAAGGAGACAACTGTGAACTGCCGTTAACTGCCGTTATGTGAACTTCCTTAAAAATGGTACAGGTATTATAATTAGGATTCGTGTTGTAACCATATTTGTGTATCTATTGTCACCAAGAAAAATAGAATGTATTTTACAACGACGATTTTGAAAACAAAAAATGACGGCCTTTATGGTATTTCTACAAGTATTGGAATAATATCCATGTTTTCCACGTTATGGTGTTCCAAAAAGTGTATGTTTGTAAATCTACCAAAACTTGTCAACAAAAATACAATCTAAGTATTGTGTTTAAACATTTGTACTGACGAATTAAATACTACATTCTTCCACGTATGGGATCGAACTCTAATATAATCCCTACAGTTCCTGTGCAGATCTACATTACTTAATGATTAAGTAGCATCACATAGCCAAGCCTGATAAAATACAGAAGACAATTCCAGATTCACTCAGTTATTTGTAAGAGAATTCATGTCGACAAATACTTCGCTGCAGAAAGTTAGAACACAAGCAAGTTCTCACAAACCACGACGAGTCTTTAATATCAATTCCTGGTTACCAATGAATATTACAAAGGAAATCTTGATAACTAGCTGTTGCATTTACTGTTAAGTATTCATTAATAGATTTAGCTTCCATTCCTACGTACACTTAAGGTCACTAATAAACTTAATTGCTCTGTTTTGCTACATTTACCGTTTGCTTGTTTACAGTTTCGTCACTTAAAGAATTGCAGATTAAAGCTCATATAAGCTTTCGTAGCATTTTTATTTAATAATTATTATCCTGATTGCAGCTAAAATCAAGTATTGAGCCCCATTTTAGTATTGCTACTTTATCGTTTTTGAAAACGAACATATATCTCATATGAAAATATATCAGAAGTTCTTGAACTCTTTAGAACACTCTAGGTCTATAGTACCAAGCTGCTATAAACTACAGACAGAGTAACATCGAGGTCCATTCCTTAAAACAACTAGCCTGTAAAGATAAGAATGAACCATTGTTCGCGCCACTGCAGCCTGTTCAAGATGTTTGTCTTTTTTCACAGATTCAGAAAGCATGACGGGGACAAAGTTTCTTCGCCTTTCGGTGTTCTGGGATGATCATTCAAGGTCTTAGCTTTGTTTATCAGGTGAGGATATTGGCTCTGTGACGTCAGAGATTGATTCCTGGAACAAGACCTCAAGTCAGGTTTGGCATTTCCGAGCAAATAATTCTTTTCCCATCCTTTTAGTTCTGACCTTCGGTTCGATTTGCCTTGGGAGACGAAGCGTACCTGCAGTATATATATAACTGGAGGGTTCTTCAAGCATCGCCATCAGTCTTTCATTAGGGTCTTTTAAAGAATTATAGGCGGAGGTAACTCAGGTAAGTTAGGAAAAGAAGTTTTTTCTGTGTTCCCAAAGCGAGAAATATTTTCTCTTTGAACACTAGGACGAAAATTTCTTTTGCCTTGAAAGTGAGAGAAAATATGTTTTCCATAATTTAAGAAAGTTATATTCTTCTTTTAGCCATTTTGTTAAAGAAATCGCTTTTTGTTTATTTGTTTCACTCTTTCTTCAAGGGATAACAAATGGAGCCGTTTCAGGTCAGTCTAGATATTTTTCCTGGATGCAAGCTCCTGTACAGTTACTTGAAGGAAACCTTCAATTGTATAACAAAAATATTCAGTCCACGGTGCATTTTTAACCGGCCATAGATTTTTTTTTGTTGATGTTCCAATGTTTTATTGCCGAAATACAGACGATAAAATTTTTATATCAAATAATGTGTGATTCTTGGTGTGTATAGCTTAAAAGCTGTGAAACAGTACCTCATTCACATATCAATTTGTAAACGTAAAAAGATATTCATTTCGTTTCCACAATTCACAAAATTTTCTTGTTTGAATTTTGTAATTCAGATTTCAGTATTAGATCTTATAAGTTTATTCCAATAGAAATTAAATTTATTTTTAAGGAGCCAACCTGTAAACCAATAGGGTCGATAATACTTTTTAGACAGTTACAAGACTTTTATCTTCATCAACTGCTGGAGAGACAATGCTAGTGTATCAGAAATTCTATGTCATAAAATTGGTTCTTTAATATTAAATGTTTCTTTTAAACATTATTTCTTTTTTATGTGAATAAAGTTCATTAACGCATATTCCGGTTAATATTTTCTAAGAAAAAGTAGCTTGTAAAACTATACTGTTATTCTTCTACGGGTGAATATCATAATATAACAAAAGGTTAGCAACTAGTAGCCAACGTCGCAGTTCATATTTTCCTAAGCTACATGGAATATACGACCTTCTTTTCTTTCCCTCTTCAGAGCAAACCATGAGGGTTACAAGCGTGTTGACCTGCCTTATGGCTTGTCTTTTGACGTGCGACCTAGAAGCTGAGGCGTCCCCCTGCTGCGGTCTTGGCGTGGCTGCTGTGGGTGCTTTGGCTTTTGCAGGGGTAAGCAGAAAATCCAGACGGATCAGACTTAGTCGAATTTACCTGACTAGATTCTAACAATGCATTCAAAGTTGGTGGACTTTTCTTCGTGAATTTAGAACTAAGACCCGTTTTTAAATGAGTGTTGTTGAATGGTGTAATTAATGCATTTTAAAGTGAATTGACAGAGTTTATCTTCAAACACAAAACGTAAGTGTTAGTAATGCCTAGTGTGATGGAATATCGAAAACCTTTCATGAACTGGAGACGAAATTATGTGCAGAAGTGGAGATAAACAATTCTTATTTCTATAATTCTCATATCTTATTGCATGAGGAAAAATAATCGATTTTTTTGGAACAAATCGTTTAGAAAGTTTATAAACGTACGAATACTTTCATGTCTCTTTAGAGATTATTGTGAACATAAGTGAGAGTTGTATGTATTCACCAGAAAAAAATTCATTGTGAAAGTAGCTTAGTTTCGTCAGCAAAAGCTGCAAAAATCATCAACTCCTGTGGCAGAAATGATGATTAAAATTCCAAAATTAATGTTGAAAACTTTATTGTGCAATGGCAAAGCAATATGAAAAGGAAAATACCGTTAAAACCATTCAGAAACAAACCACTTGTCAGAAGCTCTGTGCGTAAAATCATCATTCGTGTATTAAAACAGTTTATCTTTAAGACAAGCTTTTGATATTCATATGCATCTGTCATTTTTGTATATTTGCAATCCCTTCATTATGTTTTCACTATTCTTCTCTAAAGGGCGTCGTTGCCGGTAAACATCATCACCGTCACCATGGAGGAGGATGCTATAATTGCGGTTGTGGAGGATGCGGGGGATCCTGTGGCTGGTGCGGAGGATCCTACGGCAGGAGGAAGCGAAGGAGTCTCTCAACCTTCCTCGAGGAGGCTGAAGTTCAGAAAGCTTACGAGAGGGTGAGTGTCAAGTACTTATTTTATTATTATATTTGTGTATATATATACATATATATATATATATATATATGTGTGTGTGCGTGCGTGTGTGTGTGTGTGTGTACAGTTAAAGTGACATAAATAGACAGAGAGATGGTGTCTGTACAGTGTAAATACCCCTTATATCTTGCTAATATACCGCCGTCTGTTTTTGTATTATAAAAACTTTCTCTCTGAAGCCTCTGCCTACAATTTCATAGCGCCATGTTACATCTGTCAATCTGAAATAACGTATATATATTTAATGACAGCTAAAAACTGTACATAGGTCATAGATTGTGCTTGTATGCGATTGTCAATCAGTTTCAGAGAGGCAAAATTCGTCTTCCATTATTTATCCTTATGCGTCCCAACTTACTTTGAAATTTTCTAGTAATCTCTCCCCTTTTCTATCACTCCAGATTGCCCATGAGGACAAGGACGAGTGTGGTTTGAGGCTTGTCTGCGAACTGGCCCAGAAGGACCCAAGGAATCTGGCTGACGACGAGATTCAGATCCTCCTCCCTTACAGGTCAGTTAGAAAAGCTGCATTAATGTTGAATGAGAGAAAATGGCAGTTCTTGTAGGTATAATGCTAATTCATAAGAAAAACTGCATAATGATATAAGCAACACAGTGCCACGAAGTCTCTGAAGCAATAAGGAAATTGGCTAGCATCCATTTATAGTTAGAGCTGAAGAATTTTCCTTGCCATTAGAAATTTTCTTTAGGAACACTCGTAGTGAAAGAATGTTACAAATCACAAAGGAATAATGTTTTGCGATAATGTTTAGAGACAAAAAGCTTTAAATGATTTTGGAATATTGTCCAATGAGTGTTTTCTAAGAGACACAAATGATGTAGGATAATTTTTGCTGTTAGAATGCGATGTAAATTATCTGGCATCAATTTACTCACGTTATCATAAGCTTTTAACTATCATTAATCAAATCAATGCCCAATACAACAGCGTATACTGCAGTGGTACCATAGGTGTAATCAGGTAATATAAAGATTTCTTCCCTGTAGGCTGTACCCTTGACTATCTGCATGATGGGATTTTGTTTTTCATATTTTCTTCATCTACTCATCACTATTCGGTCGACTTCATTTATTCCTTCCTAACTTCGAAAAACTAGATTTTATCATTCACTGAAACTATAATACTTAGATGGGATTTAAGAGATTATTCCTAATTCAGTTCTTATATACATCTTAAATTATTCTTATATGATAGAACCCATTCAGATCTTATTCTTTCTCTTGTATCATAAGGAGATTATTATGTCATTTTATTTCGTGTCCATAGATAAATCTTTTAATTTCGATACAGTTCTTTAAATCTTAAATTTTCATTGAAAGAAAGGTTTGATTGTCTCGAATTTTTTTACTTTTTTTATTTAGAGGTTTTATCGTCATTTAGGGGAATGAAAAAGATGCACTGATGCTTTTCGGGTTCTCAAGACAACATTGTTTACTAATTCATTTCGGGACTATGCACATTGTGAATTATAATATCAATAATTACCTCCTCCCTACCATTGCAATTTCAGAGGCCTAGGTGAAAGTGACGGGACAACTTACGGAAACTACGATGAAGCCGCTTGGCATGGGCAGGAAGGTCACATTTGCCCGTCTCAGTACCCAAAATGTGCCTTCACAGCCGACCAGATTATGGAAGAGTACAGGAAATTTGTCCAGCACAATGGAACGTTTGTTCCTTAAGAGGAAAACAAGTTATCAAGTTTCACTATTCTCCAACTTCTTACCATCTTTGTAACTGGGAACAAGAAGTTGAATTTTTTTAAATAAATCTTTTAATTGATGTTACTTTTTCTTTGTTTTCTCGTGAAACCCTTTCTCTTAATGCAAACTTAGCAGATTATTCATTCCTCTTTAGGCCTAATTCGCATCTCATGACGTATTTCCACGTTCAGAGTCTCTTCTGGAGACCTGTTACCCCTACATCAAACACTGGAAGACGTCCTAATTCATAAAATCTTGATAAAATGACAGCGTCTTAAGAATTTCTTTAAGGGTGCCGGGCGAAGGCCACAAAATAAACCGTGCAAAACCTAAAATCTTTAAAGCCTAAAATGTAAACACTCTTTTAAAGGGGGAGGCTCTCTAACACGTACCTTCTTACGCAAACAAGTTGGTCCTATGTTATCAAAAAGACTTGTGTTCATCTTTAACTTAATCGTTTATATATGGCAAACATAGTCTTGCCTTTTATAATATGAAATGATATAGGCTAGTAAATGATAAAAGAAGACACTGCAAAAAAAAACAAATAATTAAATTGAGTTATCCTTCATAATACAGAAGTAAAAAAGAATGATTTTCCCCCGAGCTACACAGCTGTATACGTTATTCTCTACTTGCCTCTCGTGTACTTATAATGCATTATGTAGAAAATACTAATACATTCTGGAAGCTAACATCAGAATATATTTACGAGACAAAAGAAATAAAATACCAGGGTTTCCTCTGCTATACTTGAATAGTATGTGAAAATTTCTGGATAAATTCTTTCGTAATAAAGTGAAATTGAATTTGGAAACGCATCGCATAAAATAGAATCCTTTATTTTACGGCTCTGAATTTGGCCTAACTCCAGAAGGGACGCCAAAGTGTATGGAAACTTCCCCCCAAATGTATTTGCATAACCTAATTGTAAGACTCCTTGAGACGTTTAGAAAATGTGGGCCTGGTAGGTGCTGACATTAATTCGATTTTGAAATTCTCTCTCTCTCTCTCTCTCTCTCTCTCTCTCTCTCTCTCTCTCTCTCTCTCTCTCTCTCTTCATGATTAGATACATATTCTTAATACATTTTTAGGCAATAAATCATTAAGACACCCCTGATATTTATTTTTTCTCTTCTGATAACTGATCTTTTCTTTCTGTTTATTCTATTACCTTCTGTTATCCTTTAAAATGAACACCATATTCTTTGGAAGCTTAATTTTCAAGTCAGTGGCCCCCGTTGGTTTGTTCCATATGAATTGTGTTCATCTTCTGAATAATAATAATAATAATAATAATAATAATAATAATAATAATAATAATAATAATAATAATAATAATAATAATAAGGAGGAGGAGGAGGAGGAGGAGGAGGCAGGTTGCAACCCGGAACCCCCACACTATAAATATCACCCAGTCGAATAGGATGACTGAGATAGACAATAATAATGATAATAATAATAATAAATGGAGATAGAAAGAGTGAGAGTTGTCTTTTATATTTCATGTATGGAGTTTATTTAAGTAAGGAGACTTTACCATATACTTATCTTTTTCCACATAACAATATTTCTGTGGTTCTCTAAATTACTGTCTAATTAACGGACTTCTATAGAAGTGTGTGTTCAGTACAATTCAGTTACATAACTTTAGTGAGGATGATTCAATTCCTTTGGTTTTCATACCTCTATTGCATTTGGGTGATCCACAGTATGTGAAACATGCTGTAAACACACGTCGGCTAATTATTGCTTACATATCACAAACAGGTTGAAAACAAGTCAAAGACCGTAAGTGGAGAACGAGTCTTTGCCATTGCTGGATAATCGTATGAATGACTGGTTACGGTTACCAATAAGTCATTAACTTGTATTCAACCTGTTTGTGACGTGTGCGCGATAAGTTGACGACCTCTGTTTGTGACATGTTTTACTGTAGTGTAGGCACAGTCTTAAACTTGCATTTATTTTTCCTTAGACTTATATTATCTACTTATATTTATTGTAATAACCGTTGTTCATTTTTTAGACATATTCAGTGACGGATTTGTCACGAAACTTACTGTATTAGAAGTTTTAGATCTTTCCAAGAATGACGAATAATTCCACTAGGCCTGTTTTACGAATACTGAGTATGTGTGGCAGATTCGATGCAACTGAACATAATTGTCTCCTCTCCCAAGTCATAAAATGCATGAGCTGAGCAGACCATTGTCGTGACAATTAGGTGGTAAAAGGGTTAACTCTTTCATAAAAAAAATCTTTCTATGAAAGTGAAAACTAGTGATTGCAGATGTATGTTTAATATATACATACATGCATATATATATATATATATATATATATATATATATATATATATATATATATATATATATATATATATATAACTATATATATATATATATACTGTAGCCTCACAGGTATATTATCCTATGAACCTCTTTCCAAGAACAGAACTTTCTCTGTTCACTATGTGCGAGATTTCAAGGTCGCGTAAACTTGATAGATTAAAAGTCATTATGTACACTAACAACTCCCAAGCCAATAGGGAAGTCTCCTGAAGTTAACAGACGGTCAATAATTTCTGGGAATGCCTTGAACTTACACGCTGATGACGTCATTGTGTGTGTTCCAATGTTTGCTGGAGACTTAATATTTGTCGATCCTCCCAAATTAGTTTTCTTTATTTACGTCTTGTACGTCTATTTCAGCTTATATTCTGGAAATATAAAAATAATTTCTTAGAATTTCAGTTGAAAAAAGATGCTATGTATATGTCGATCCTTCATGAAATTTCACTCCATAAAAAAGTTAAGCAAATTTCTAACTGAAGAATACATGAAGGAGATAAATTAGAATATTTTCATATATATTTAAAAATAAAAAAACGG
>NC_089750.1:59589706-59594706 GCF_040412425.1 Macrobrachium rosenbergii
TCCTCGTTGGACGAGTCGGTAGAGTTCTCGGATAGCACTCTGCTAGGCCCGAGTTCGAGTCTCCGACCGGCCAATGAAGAACTAGAGGAATTTATTTCTGGTGATACAACTTCATTTCTCGGTATAATGTGGTTCGGATTCCACAATAAGCTGTAGGTCCCGTTGCTAGGTAACCAACCGGTTCTTATCCACGTAAAATACTGTAAGTCTAATCCTTCGGGCCAGCCCTAGGAGAGCTGTTAATCAGCTCAGTGGTCTGGTTAAACTAAGGTATACTTAACTTTTTCATTATAAATATCATATCCATAAACAAATGTAAATATTAATGCTAAGGTTTTAATGAGAGTATAGATGGCTTATTAAAATTCCGAAAAATTATATAACTTATATGCCGTTGGAATAGAAGTATTCAGACCTCTTTCACCATTCCATTATGGAAATTTCGGTTCAAACCTGATATTTTCGTTAATGGATTGCCATTGATTTTTAATGAACGGACAATGATTTTATCACTGACACAGTGATCGTTAGGGTTCGTTAATGGAGAATCTATAATTAAGCGAATGACCATAACGGATGAATATCGCTGTTTAACTTTTTTTTATTTTAGTTTTTGTTATAAGGTAGGGGTAAAATCCAGGACTAATTTTATATATAGATATAACTGGGGTCGCTTATTTGCAACCCGCTTTTTATCAACTCTAGACATTTTTCCAGTATTATTTGATTTTTCAGTTTGTAAAACGACAGGGTTTCTTCTCCCGTTGAGTAGTGGAGAACTATGTTGTTACAATAAGAAATGGAAAAAGTGAAGAGTAATAGCAACAGAAAAAAGAGGTGTGCACCACTCTTTGTTACTTTAAATTTCAATGGCTAAGAAACTAATTGTTATATGGATTTATACATCAGCTATGGGTCCTTCGAACTTGAATATTCAAAATTCCATGATTACATCACCACCTTATCATTGAAGTAGAGCAGTCGATAAAGGAAGTATCAACACCCATTAGTGAGTAAGAAATAAATTAGAGAGTAAGAAGTAAACGAAATAATCAGCGAGTCTCACAGTCCGCAAACATGGCCGACGAAAAGCGTTGCGTAAGCCCCCTTAATTCCTCTTCAGACGAACGCCTATTCATGGTGCGTATTTCGCAGCGACGTCATTGGTCCCTTACCTCTACCAGGCTTGTATAGACCCAAAGTATATCCTCACCTCTCCCCCGTCACCCCTCCAATCCCCACATCGCGCCCACCTCCCCAAATAAACCCCTCCTCATTCCCAGCATCCTACTGTATAAGATTTCGAACTCTGATGTTTACAAAGGACGGGCGACCTTGGAAGTTTCCAGCATACAGTATGTCAGCATACGCACATATATATATATACTTTGGAGTATCTCCCTGCCCTCCATTTGTTCGAACACTCAGGTGGAGGCCAGAGAAGAAGAAGAAGAAGAAAAAGAAGAGACGCATTTCCATTAACTGGGACTTCGTTTGATGTGAAAGATCCTCCTGGCCCTCCCTGTCTCGTCGCCCTCTTTGGAAGGATCAAGAAGGTAGAAGCTTTAAGGAAACCTTTTCGTTAGTGACCTGTTACTTTAGGGCTGTGATTCTCGCGATGGTCTTTGTGTTTAGTGATATGCTTTGAAGTTTTTATATTTCGTGTATAACTTTCTGAACAAATATGTTGGAACTTTTTATTTGATATTTGTTTAATTTCAACATTTTTCTGAGTGAAATAACAGTAAAATTTTACTTTCATTTTTTATTTATATTGGAAAATAAAGTTTTAATAGTTAATTTGCTTCAGTCCAACCTCTTAATTAAATTCGCTTCATCCATGTGGTTCTTACGTACAGCTAAATTATGGTTAATATTAGTTTGCACATTTTTACTAACCCACTCAGATTATCTGCGTTTTTCTAAACTGTTTCATTTCATTTTTGAGTCGGTTTTAAAAATAAAGCTAGGACGAAATGTTACATGCGTTCCCTTTTTTTTTTTTTTTTTTAATTATATGCCACCATTTTTCTTTATTTCTGGATATATTATCCCTTTCACAAAATGCAAGATGGTTTACCAGTGCATCAGCAAAACAGGTTACCGTATATTCCTGGTGCAGAAGATCTAGTGATAATTAAATTTCAGCCAAATTCACAGACTGATAATTTTTTTTAATTGATTATAAGCAATGCTACTCTGTTTATGGAAAACTGACATAGCCCTCTGCATCTCTACGTTCTTGTACATATTTCATTACCTCCATATTTAACAAAATAGCCTTGTAACAGCTATTTCTTCAGTTTTTTGCAACTAAAGTGAACATTTTGAGCACAGCTTTAATTCTCTTTTGTACGCAGTTACGTTGTTAAATTCCTGCGCCTCTAATGCCATTAAGCTTTTTTTTTTCTTACACGAAACATACCTAGACCACGCTGAACCAAAAAGGGATTGGGCAAACATTTTCAACCATTCCTTCATTACAACATCTTCCTCCGCAGATGGTCAGACCAGTAGCAGGTGCCCTTGGCACGTGGGTAGTCGCTGCGTCTCTCTACGTTTTACTGACGGTAGAGCCTTCTTCTGCGACAGCTATCGCGGTACCAGAAGCCCAGCCTGAACCCTGCTGTGGACTAGTAGCCGGAGCTCTTGGCTTTGCTGGGGTGAGTTATTATTGTTATTATTATTTATTATTATTATTATTATTATTATTATCATTATTATTATTATGAAAAAGACATTCTTAGTACGGGTTTTGTTAAACAAAATGGCAGATTCAACAGCATTTATTTTATATAGTAAACGCTCAATTCTTATTAATTGTTTTTCTTGCGCTGGAATGGTTGCAAGCAATTGACCAATATTCATATCCGGTGGTTGATATGGATATTGGTCAATTGCTTGCAACCATTCCAGCGCAAGAAAAACAATTAATAAGACGAATTGAGCGTTTACTATATAAAATAAATGCTGTTGAAACTGCCATTTTGTTTAACAAAACCTGTATTATTATTATTATTATTATTATTATTATTATTATTATTATTATTATTATTATTATTATTAATACTCTATAATAAACAAGCCAAAGGAACCACTAAATTTCAGATGCATCTTCCAAATAGCAGAATGCCCTAAAGTGAAAATGCGAAGCAATCAACAAGTAAAATTTGAACATTGAAGATGTACATGTGAACTCAGTTTAAGACAAGTGACGTCATCAGTCGGAAATATAATACATGCCAAATGCATAATTTCGTATGTAAGAAACGAAAGATCTTAATGAATCATTTTTTCACAAATGGCTTATCAAATGTTATTAAAGCTTATTGACTAATGGGTGAGAACCTATTATTACGGAAGGGGAACCTTGATTAATGCTTTACGCGCACTTGACGGCACTGTAATGTAGTATGACTTTCGTCTAATCATAAGGAGAAAGACATTCAAATGTTTTTGTTTTTAAATCATTTTCTTCATCAGTTTGCCCTGAACGACTACTTTAAATATTTGATTATTTTTTGTCTATATATACTGTATATATATATATATATATATATATATATATATATATATATATATATATATATATATATATATATATATATATATATTGTATATGTATTTATGTATATATAAATGTATATACATATATACACATATACAATATATATATATATATATATATATATATATATATATATATATATATATATATATATATATATATATATATATATATATATATATATATATATATATATATATATATTATATATATATATATATATATACTATATATATATATACATATATACACATATATTATTATATATATATATATATATATATATATATATATATATATATATATATATATATATATATATATATATATATATATACATTTATATATACACATATATATTTCTGTGTGTCTATGATAACGAGAGAGAGAGAGAGAGAGAGAGAGAGAGAGAGAGAGAGAGCGAGAGCAAAGAATACGGCGACATTTGTTTCATCCACTTCAGTAGAGCATTATTCTTAATTTTCAAATGATCTCAGGGCTACCTGATCGGCCGCCATTCACATCGCCACAGGGGATGTGGCGGTTGCGGATGTGGAGGATGTGGTGGCGGATGTGGATGGTGTGGCGGAGGATACTACGGCAGGAGAAGGAGGAGTCTTGACGAAATCTTGGAAAAGGATGTCCTGGAGGATATCTACTGGCAGGTAAGGAATGACAACTTGATGATTTCAAGTCTTCATTAGCGATGTTACACAAACTGTGTGCATATATATATATATATATATATATATATATATATATATATATATATATATATATATATATATATATATATATATATATATATTACAGATTCTATATATATATATATATATATATATATATATATATATATATATATATATCAGATTCACAAGAATAAAATGTATTGAGACTGTTAAGATATCCACTCAGTAAATGTGAAGTTTTGGTTTCAGGTGAAACGCTAATTAATATTGTAATTACTTAATTGTTATACAAGAAGTTGATTTCCGAAAGGGAAAAATGCAGAAAACAGGCACTAATAACTGCAAGAAATATTTACATAACAATTTCAAACAACCTCTTTGCAGATTTCAAATGAGGACCAAGACCAGTGTGGACTGAAGCTTGTTTGCGAGTTGGCCCAGAAGGACCCCAATGACCTGTCAAGAGAGGAGTTCTTGATTCTGCTGCCATATCGGTAAGTCAATCGTTATTGCTGAGCTGAATTTAGTATGAAATAGTTACTTGTCCGCTTTCTTAGTTCTTTGGTAAGAATGAATCTAGGAAGGGTTCCAGTTATTGGTTTCCCTTGTTTTGTAACCAGTACAGTAATAGGATTACATTAGTTTTATGAAATTTAGGCTGTCAGGTCGAGCACTTGGACACCTTCGGCCTTTCAGTGAAAAATGGGAGTTCGTTGGAGTTGGAGTAGTTTGACAGCAAGATA
>NC_089750.1:59597206-59644706 GCF_040412425.1 Macrobrachium rosenbergii
TATATATATATGTGTGTGTGTGTGTGTTTATGAGCATAAATCCTTGGAAAAAGTGACTTGGGACAATGACCGTCCACTTGTGCTGTATCGATCTAGATCACAATTCAGATTGCAGTGATTAGCTGAGATTCAATGGTTCAGATCATTTCTGCCTTTCAGTCAAAATTATTTTGATTTGTAAATTTATGGCCTCTACAGAACAACCTTTAGGTTTAATTACTAGTTTTCGTTTTCTCTCTCCCTCGTAGTGTAAATCCATAGTGTCTTTGTTTACCAAGGGCGGGAACCCAGGTTCGACTCTTAGCGAGGTACCAGGTGGCTGGAGGACCAAGAAAGCTGCAATAAGAGTTAAATAAGTGACTTGAGTTTGCAACCTCATTCCCATATATATATATATATATATATATATATATATATATATATATATATATATATATATATATATATATATATATATATATATATATATATATATATATATATATATATATATATTTATATATATATATATATGTATGTGTGTACATTATATATATATATATATATATATATATATATATATATATATATATATATATATATATATATATATATATATATATATATATATATATATGTTCCCCATAATAATGTCAGTATAATCTGAGAATAACCAGGATAAAGCGACTTTCTCTTCCTCTTTCTCTCTTCTGATCCCCCACTTCTCTTTTCCAGTAATCCCTGTATGTTTACTCTGTTCTTTGTAACCCCGATCTGATCTCTCTTTCCCTCTCTCTACCTCTATTTCTCTCTCTCTATCTCTTCCAGGCTGCGCATTTCCCCTTTTCTCTCAGTCTCCGGCTCACGTTGTTTACTCAGCTCTCTCTCTCTCTCTCTCTCTCTCTCTCTCTCTCTCTCTCTCTCTCTCTCTTTCTTTTAGTCCCTGAAGGACTGTATTGACAGAGAAGACTGCAGTGCCGGCTTATTCACGAGGAGATGGAGAGAAGAGAGAAAGAGAGAAGAAAGAGAGAGAGGGAGAGACGAGGAAAGAGAGAAGGAGAGAAAGGGAAAGAGAGAAAGAGAGAAGAGAGGTCCCGAAGGACCCAGAGTGAGAGGATGCCTTCGCAATGCATAACTCTGTGTTATAATTCTCTGCGTCGCTTCTTGCGTATATGCGCGCTTTCCTCCCTCCCGCCCGCGCGTGCGTAATGGACGCACGCAAGCTGCTGCTGCTGCCTTCGGTATTGCGCGTTAAAACAGCTGTCGGTATTTTTACTTTTTTTTTTATTTTTTGACAGATCATCAATTTTCTTTCATTGTTATGCTTTATGTGCTTGAACTTACATTGGCCTTATTCATTGCGACTCCAGTTTACCTCGTGAAAACATTCAGTCAACTGTAACAAGAATGTTTTAAGGTTTTTTCCAGAACCATGACTTTCATTTCATGAGAAAAGTAGATTTTTTTTTTTAGATTGTTAGTTGTCATAATTTGGAACAAAGCTTTTAAGTGAATAAAATTTAGTGTTTTTAAGTAAACAGTATATCAGTATTCTATGAGGATTTTTAATACATAACTACAGTTCTACAAATTGTGTTCTAATTTCCTGTGCAAGCTTCAATGTATACGTCAATATGCGCAACATGTCAGCTGTTAGTTCATTATTTTCACACTGTCTTGTTGGCTAATTTTCTACCCACTTTTTGTTTCAAAATATCCTCTCAAAGCTAATACTTATTCTGCCCAATCTTTTTTTCTTTCTAATTTGAACCCGACGACGAACCTGAGTCTCAAATTGTTGTATCAGGTTAGTTTATGTTTTGACTTAATTGACGATGATGACAGGTAACGCTAATACAAGAAAGGTGTGGAAAGGGTTCAGCGTTTGGACGCGGGGTGTAGCTGCCTTCTATTGGGAGTTTGGGGGAAGGAGGGTTTAGGAATGTTTGTGGGGCCCCGGGGGGAGGGGAGAGGGCTGACCATGTCGGGGATTAGGTACAGGGCCTCTTCGTGGGGGGTCCCTTAGTGGCGGTGGAAGCAGCAGCACTGAGCTGCAGACCACGCTGCCGACACCAGCACGTGCCACCGCTATGCGGCACCAGTTTCCTCACTCTTGCAGCAGTGAATCTCCTTCCGCCGTTTCGTCAGTTTCAGAGTCCAGTGGCAGGATCAAGACTGCGTCCAACGTCGAGTGAGTTACCTGGAAAAGCAATCGTCAGCCTGAGCGAGTGTGGCGAATGGTCGTGACCGATGTACGCGAACGGAGAGGTGGCTTTTTCGTAAACAGGAAATTTCGAATTATTTTCCATTCTATTCTGAATTGAAAGCGGTTCCTTGGAGTGTTTTTGGTTCTTTCGTGCTTTTCTATAGATAAGCAAGTGCCGAAAATGAAAGGTAGTCGTGCAGAATTCATGACGAAAGCACTCGATACGAGAACTGGGTTGTGGTGTTTTGTCACGGAAGAAATTTGGAAGGAAAAATACTCGGTCTATGAGAACAAAATTAAAGCATTTTGTATCAGTTTTGATTCAACTTCCTGATGTTAGCTTCGGGTATTGAAGAAGGTGTTTTATTGACAAACGGTGTTGAATTTGTTGGTATTCATGTAGAAATTTCTGACTTATTTACTGCCATATTGTTAATGTAACAGCCTCAGTGATTTCAGAATCTCCCACATGTCAATGATTGACACTTCATTATTACACCTACACAAACAGACATACACACTCACATTATATATACTGTATATATATATATATATATATATATATATATATATATATATATATATATATATATATATATATATATATATATATATACCTGTCTGTGTTAAAAGGTATGATATATATCAGACTTAATTCCGTATTCTGAAAGCCTACTACAAACTAATTTAGTATATACAACTGCGGTGATTTAATGGTGGTATATTTCCAAGGAAAATCGTTTACCGAACAAATACCGAATGTGCTGACGTTCCTTGTCCCCACATTACCGTTATCTGCAAAGATTCAGGACCTCTGCTCATTTCAATCTCCCCCAGTTCTAATGGACAATCCATCAGTCGAGCACTTCTTTGCATTAATGCTTGCAACAAAATCAGGATTGACCTTTCTGTTGAGGCTTATGGGTCCATAGCCTGCAGCCGTCTGCAGAATTTCGTCCTTATTCCACCTGGCCATAAGGTTGGTAGTCTGACTTGTTGAATTCTCTTTAAAGCTGATGAGTCCCCGAGATCATCTTTTGCCAGGCATTCTCCTCTCTCTCTCTCTCTCTCTCTCTCTCTCTCTCTCTCTCTCTCTCTCTCTCTCTCTCTCTCTCCCCCACTGCCTGCCTGCTCTCTCTCTCTCTCTCTCTCTCTCTCTCTCTCTCTCTCTCTCTCTCTTGGTTGTTGAAATAAGACCTCATTTTCTGAAGTTAATTAGCTATTTAATCTCTCTCTCTCTCTCTCTCTCTCTCTCTCTCTCTCTCTCTCTCTCTCTCTCTCTCTCTCACACACACAGACACACGCGCGCGCTCACAAATTGCTGATTTAACGTTAATCTTTGCTTAGTTTGTCCCCGGCAATATTTTTTTAGCCGAGAAAACATTTATTTTATTATTATTCATAAAAGGTCATTCATGTAATCTCCATCTCTTTGTCTGGCTTGTTCCGTGTAATACCTCCGATCAGGTAACCACTATCAATTAGGGAGGACTTCTGAGTTGATTATAGTGTGGAAATTTCCTGTAGGTTACCTATATTCACTTGCTAGTATTTCAACCTAATTGCAAGTTCTGGAAGATGCAGAAGTAATGGTTGGAGAATTTAAAAACAAATAGAGGTTTACTATTCTTAAAAGACTAGGTCAGCGGGCAACCTAATGTCCATATGTAGACCAGAACTGAAGAAACGGAGAAAAGGCCGGATTGAGTATGAGGCCGGTAGGGAATTCCAGAGCGTGACAGTATAGGGAAAGAAGAGATCGCTAAACCTTACAAGCCAAGGCTTCAGAATTTCACATAATTGATGTGGGAACAGGTTACCTGACGGGTGTTATGTGATCGCCTGGTTAGTGATCTGACACTTACGATAGGTAAATATCGATCTTTTTCTGATTTTACACCAAAGCAAGTGACTTCTAATAGCTTAGTCATCCTACAAAATAATTACTAATGCATATTAATGTTGACATGTTACTTCAGTGAAAATAATAGTTCTCTGCTTCCCTGCATAACTGAATACCTTTGATGGAAACGAGTATCATCATAAGGGACTGATCTCAAAGATGTTGAACTGTTCCATCTCCTATTGACATTATTTTGTTTCTCCTCCATAATTAAATGTTTGCTAGAGTCATTGATCATGTTTAATCGCACAGGCTCCATCTGCTTTGATTATTCCCGCAAATTCCTTTGTGCTTGTATATCATCTTCCCCTTAGTATTTGGTTAGCTTTGTTAAGAGGGCCATTGTTTCTGCTCATCGCTTTCTTCCATCTTCAGAAAACTCCACAAAAGCTCACCCTGTAGCTCAGTCTTTTCCCAACGCTGTACCCAGGGTATTCTGCATCGGCGTTGCCCCGTGCCGTATATTTGTTTATAAGCTTTGCGAGTAATTCGTTCCCAAACAGAAAATTTGGGTGGGGTGACACAAAAAAAGAATTGTTGCCTTCGCTCTTTTAGTCGCTCTTTTCTCTTTCTTTTGCAGTGTTTCCAGTAGTAAAAGATTCGTTTTGAAAGCACAATAAACTGTTCTTTACATCAAAATAACAAACCTGGAGAGTCTAGTATGAGCCGCAATGGGAGGAGTGTGGAAGTCTTAGTCTAATAGTATAATACACTTGCCTTAGATATGCTGACAAAAGAATGAACAAAAAGGAATCTCTCTCTCTCTCTCTCTCTCTCTCTCTCTCTCTCTCTCTCTCTCTCTCTCTCTCTCCACCTAACGTTAGCTTAACACCATCACACTGCAGTTAAGCACAGTCACATATTGCGTAAAAAATTAGGTGAGCCTGTGATATGTTGGAATTGTCATTGGTAAATTATGTTTTGTATTTAAAGAACATTAAAACGCTCCCTCTCTCGGACATATTTATTAATCATCAGTAACAAAATTTCACGACATTTTGGAAGATAACACAGATGCATTGCTCGTTAAGACGCTTAGTGGTAAACTAAGTGTAATATATCTTCCATGTCCTTTTATTTGCCACTGAATTACAGTTCCCTATGATTATTACAGTATTATTATTATCTTTATAAACAATAATGTGTAGGGTCCTCTTTAGATCTTATGGGAAAATATTAAGACAAATTGGCATACTTGTGAAGGAAATTATTATCCAGTTACCAATAATGAATGCTTGCTGAAGGCAAAGAATTTCAAGTAATATGCAAGAGTTCGCTCCATTGATTTTGCTATTTTACTAACGTGGACTATCTTCACGATAGCCAAAAAATAGTTGTTAGTAGAATAGTACATTTCTAACCGATATTCAGTATGATTCTATGCATATTTCACCGTCTTGCATCACATGCAGTTTGTTAAAACTCAAATTCGAAGTGAAACAGATTGTTTGTCACTGATATAATGTTTCGTTACTTCTGTTCGTAATGAAAGAATTTCTTAAGTTTTCCTAGCAAAGATCTAAATTCATTAACAGGAAGTGATACCTCACAAGATATTTGCGTAAACTGAGAGAGAGAGAGAGAGAGAGAGAGAGAGAGAGAGAGAGAGAGAGAGAGAGAGAGAGAGAGAGAGAGAGAGAGAGAGAGATTACATAACATCGATCAGTCTAATAGGTCTGACCTGACAGTCATTACTATGACAAGCTTGGTTTTTTTTTTTTTGTCAAAATGAATGTTATATCCATTGAATTTTGGTCTTTGTGACTGATCAATCATCTTGAGTTTCCTTTCAGTTTCCTTTTCGGTCTCCCTTGAGTTCCTTTTTACTTTCCTTTGTATTTTACTTTTAGTTTCCTTTTTAGTTTCCTTTTAGTTTCCTTTTTAGTTTCCTTTTAGTTTCCCTTAAGTCTCCTTTTTAGTTTCCCTTAAGTCTCCTTTTTAGTTTCCTTTTTAGTTTCCTTTTAGCCTGCCCTTAGTTTCCCTTAAGTTTCCTTTTAGCTTCCTTTTTAGTTTCCTTTTTAGTTCCTTTTGAGTTTTATCTTAGTTTCCCTGTGGTTTCCTTTCAGTTTCCTTTTTAGTTTCTTTTTTAGTTTTATTTTAGTTTCCTTTTAGTTTCCCTTTTTAGTTTCCATTTAGTTTCCTTTTCAATTTCTTTTAGGTGCAAAAGAAGTTCATAGATATTTCCAGCATGGTGTTACAATTCCGGCATGGGCTACTTACACCGCGTGTTCAGCCGTCAGTTCTGAAGGGCGTTTCGTACATTACAAAATCGAACCTTCTTTTTCATACTCAGTGCCACGAACGAAGTCATGGCAAACTTACACGCTACCATTACAGGCATAATAATGTTACGCATTTTGAAGACTGCGGTAATATTGAGCGGTGTCCTTAATCCGTGACATATTGCATGATTTCCAGAATACAAATCCCTGAGTCTGTTTTATGCACGGTGTCTATCAAACATACTTAGTTGAATCAGCTTCTCTCACTCGGTGCCTCTTGGTCCCACTGTGACGCACTGTTGTGGACATCAAACCATCTGGGGACTCTTGCAGTTTTCAGTGACGATATTTTCATTTGGCAATTCAGGGACATTAGCCCTAAGCCCCATAACTTCTCCTGTATTGGGGATTGGTCCCTGCTTGGTGCCTTGATGTCAAAGTTAACTGTACAAGGATTTTTTTCTACATAATTTTTATAAAACAGAATTATTTTTGGAATGGTAAATCAAAAGTAGAAATAAACCATATAAATTATGGGATATAAAGTAAATGTGTAAAATGAAAATAATGAACAGTTAAAGTCATTATCGTTTGCTCCATATGATTGTTTGCTCATGTTAAATTAATAATAATAATAATAATAATAATAATAATAATAATAATAATAATAATAATAATAATAATAATAATAATAATAATAATAACTGACGTTGTATGCCAAAAGTACGAATCAAGAGGAAAGGGATAAATGATAGTGTTATGGGCCTAACGCCAAAGGAGAGTGTTCATATAGGCTAAATCAATTGTTCTTGCCGTCCGTGAAGATAATTTTCTTTCTTAACGCTCTTTGGAGAGAGATGTTGGACTATGTAAAGGGAATCAACGCTGAATTATAATAAAAGAAAGTTTGGCTATAGAGCTAAGCACTGGGACGTTTTCAGTCATTCAGCGTTTAAGACTGAAAAAAAAAGGGAGTTGGAGTTGTTGAACAGCTAGATGGAAGAAATGAAGCAGAAATGGAAGTAAAACAAAGTGCAAAAAGTGTGTGTAGTTAAGGGCCGAAGGGACGCTGCAAACAACCTTTAGTAATGCTTAGATGTATTGTCGTCACTACTCCCTTAGGCAGTAAACATTGTAGAAATAGTTTGGCCAAGTAATTAATCTTTCTGATTGCTGGTAGCAAGATCAACCGTAGGAACGAACTGAAACATGACTGAAAGACAGGCATTTTTTCAAGAAAATCTGCAATGATAAATAGTTAAGACTGTTTTAAAGAACAGAAAACAGTTTATCTTCTCTTTCCACAATACTACAAAATTACAAGAGTGTACCTCATTATCCGTTTTCTATGAAGTGCATAATTTTCTTTCATAGAAAATTAGATCGTTATTTGATGAGTGCCTCTTCCATTTTTGCTAAGTAACCTTTCTTGTCTGTTTGATCAAAGAGAATATCAAAACGTTCGTTCTGGCAGTCTTGTCAGTAAAGACAATTTTTAATGAATTGTTTATACTAATACCTTAAATACCTTACTTGGTTTTTTTTAATATAAAAAGGAGAGAAATTATTTATTTTAGATGTAAGGAAGTATTCAACACGCATTTTTACTTTTTTTTTTTTAGCTTCTTTTTTCACCAATGGCTCTATTAGCATGGCAAGCTAGTTTTCAAAACTGTACCCAGAAATGAGGTTCACTGATGATGAAAAGGTTAATCTGTCGAAAGCTTGTGTGAATTAATAGCCCAACCATTTGACAATTCATTTCTTTTGAAGAGTTGATATCCAGCATCATGAACAATAGAACCAACAAAAGAGCGTCCTGGAGACTGCAAATCTCCTCTAAGCTTGAGTAACAGCTCTGGAACCCTTCCCCATTCTCCTAGTCATTAAAATGTTCCATCTCTCCAAAAGTTACATGCCTTTATCACCAAATCCAATAACTTCGTGCTAATCTTGATTCTCACCTTTGGTATAATCGTTGTAAAACTTCACTCATAACCGTATTTGCACAATCCTTTTATATAAAAAAAACGCACAAACAAACAAAAAACAAATCATACCAAAAACATAGCTTTAGTGATAGAGATCATGAGATAATAAGAATATGCACACTAAGGGTTACTAACAGATTTTGGAAGTAGGCCTTCAAAATTTCTCATAACACTTTTTTTTTTATTAGTAACTGTACAGCATTACGCAAAACTTACTCTGATACTGTCTGAGAGGAATGAAATATTTATCCTTGCACGCAATGTTGCAATAGAGCTACAGTCAATCATAGCGCCTTAAGAGTGAATCTAGGTTTCTTTTATGGACAAGTTAGGAATTTTTATTATTATTATTATTATTATTATTATTATTATTATTATTATTAATATTATTATTATTATTATTATTCTAATGATGGAATTAATTTTGCCGTTTCAGTCCTTTGGATTAAAAGAACTAGCGGTGCAAAAAGCCTATGAATTTCCTACTTTATTTCATTCTTTAAGTAAGTCAGAGATTATTTAGAGAATAATGTGGAGAAATATAAATGTCAATTAACTGAATTTGTTTCATTATCCAGGATAGACAGTAAGTTATGAAGTCCTTATTGTAATTGGGTAAAATAAACTTCATTCAGTAAATAATAATAATAATAATAATAATAATAATAATAATAATAATAATAATAATAATAATAATAATAATAATAATAATAATAATAATACAGTTTATTGCAACACTAGTCTGTAATAAAAAGATTGATTTATCAAACATTATATTACATTTGCAAATAGCACAACGAAGAAAATACCTTAATGCTCTACCATTGTCAATACTTGTACGTGTAATGTTACAATAAAATAGAATTTAGTGTCATCTCCACAGATCGCAGATACTTATAAATATAAAGATTAGTATCAAACCATAAAATAAAACGTAAAATACCTTCCATGTAGGAGGTATACTGGCAAATTTTTAAAGGAAATGTTCATCAGTTTTCTCCATGCAATAAGATTCAACACACCTGAAAAGGTCAAAGTAAAGCATAGAAGAAAATATAACAGATTAAAAGGAAAGTAAGAAGACATTTTGTGTTTGTGGACTTCCATCGTAGTCTAACTTCGGTTATTGAGAGGTACAGACAGACGACTATCGCTCTGGAATAAGTAAGTGTCTCTAACCACAGCCCTATCGATTTCGAATCCACCCACGAACCTTCGTTGCTCTCTCTCTCTCTCTCTCTCTCTCTCTCTCTCTCTCTCTCTCTCTGTTTACCTCGCAGCCTCCGCCTCTCTTGCTGTCCCTCTGTGAAGCTCTCTCTCTCTCTCTCTCTCTCTCTCTCTTACTGCATGCGTGTTTGTTTATTCTCTCTCTCTCTTTCATCCTCTATCTTAATGTATGCGTGTTTGTTTCTCTCTCTCTCTCTCTCTCTCTCTCTCTCTCTCTCTCTCTCTCTCTCTGTTTACCTCTCAGCTCCTCTCTGTTTACCTCTGTGAGCCTCTCTCTCTCTTGCTGTCCCTCTGTGAAGCTCTCTCTCTCTCTCTCTCTCTCTCTCTCTCTCTCTCTCTCTCTCTTTCTTACTGCATGCGTGTTTGTTTATTCTCTCTCTCTCTCTTTCATCCTCTATCTTAATGTATGCGTGTTTGTTTCTCTCTCTCTCTCTCTCTCTCTCTCTCTCTCTCTCTCTCTCTCTCTCTCTCTCTGTCTTACTGCATGCGTGTTTGTTTGTCTCTCTCTCTCTCTCTCTCTCTCTCTCTCTCTCTCTCTCTCTCTCTCTACTTTATAGCATGATTTTTTTCTCTTGATTTTCCTTCATGCTTATTTTTTTGTAGGAGGTTTGGGGGGGTTAGGGTATGTGTGTGTTGGGGAGGGGGTGTCTTACAACAACTATGGAACACGCAAATTCATTACTCGACAAATAATGTAGTGTCATTTAACATCTTGTATAATTACAACCTCCCGTCGACAATGGTCTGCCGTAACTGCAACCTGTAACAGCCAGACATGAATAAATCTCCCATTATACTTTGTTGTCTTAATTTAGAGTCGATTTCTCTTTTTGTTTTTCAGTTTGCATAAAAATTGAGCGTCTATGTTTCATAATGAATAGAAGGTTTTCTTTGTAAACTAATTTTTTTCATAAGGGTTCCTCTAATCCATTAAAAGAAAAATTCACCAATAATGATAATGATCTTATTATTGCGCAAAGTAGTGAACACTTTTCGTAAGTAAACAGAAACTGAACTTGTTAATGATTCAGTTAATAAAGACTCTTTTGTACAGAATTAATTGCAAAAGGACCTTGTTAAAGTGCAAAGGCGTATCCACGCTTTCATATATAGTTATTCAATGACCTCTTGACGTATAATACAGGATTTATAGTTGTATTTCAAGTTTTCTTACACACATACATTCAGTACTTTATGAGCAGCCTGAAACATCAATGAAAAATAATATTTGTTCATATATTTTTGCATCAACCAGAATGATTTTCTTAACCATTCTTTCAATCTTTCTATATATTCCTCTCTTATCCACTTTCAAACAGTTACAATTTTTCATCTGTTTTCATATCATAGATTTTCTAGTCTTTGAGGAAAAAGCTGAGGTGACGGAAAGACCACATTATGGTAACGAGTGTTCAGTATTTGGCGAGTGATTGTTGTTGCGAAGCAGGTGCATGCATTAGTAACTGGTCATTTTTTGAGCCAAAAATTAATTGTTATTTATGTGAAGAACAACAGAAAAGTATAAAATGTAAGAAGAAAATAATAACAAAAGAAAACTGATATCCGTAACAATTCCAAAGAGGCTTGCAATAATATTGCCCTGTTGGGGGGATTAGGCGAATGAAATGAGATTTTCAAGCAAACAGAATGTTGGTAAATATATGCAATGGAAAACAGCCCCCTCGTCATCAAAGATTTACATGATGTACCAAGAGAGAATAATTTTGTTTTTCCAAGAACTGTATTTTTTTTTCTATTTTCTGCTTATCTCTGAGTTCAACGTTCACGCGCCACTTCGACGTGATAAACATGGAAATAATATCATGTTTACCTTCAACTGAGTCACAGCTAAAGCGATCATAATTTCCAGCAAACTGTCCTTGAATATGACGATGACATTGAAGTGGCCTCAATAACCAGAAAATGAAACGAAAAATAACAAGTGGATCATAATGAAAATACAAATATGGAACTTTTGGATGCATCCTATGTCTTAAAGCTTTCCAGTAAACATCTGCCATATACTTATCTAATGTTACATTCTGTGGAATTTCGTTATCAGGGATTAAAACGACCACAATTTAACTCGGTCTTTTTTTTAACTATTTCATCTAGTGAATTACCTCACTTATTTACAACTTACCTATCTATCTATCTATATATATATATATATATATATATATATATATATATATATATATATATATATATATACATATATATATATATAGGTAAGTTATAAATAAATGAGGTAATTCACCAAATGAAATAGTTAAAAACTGAGTTAAATTGTGGTCGTTTATATATATATATATATATATATATATATATATATATATATATATATATATATATATATTTATATATATATGTATATATATATATATATGTATATACATATATACATAACTTTACAACTTATCTATATCTATATATCTTGCGTGTGTTTAATCTTTTACCAGATACATATGTATTTGTAATGGTCATCAGAAGCCCTTAACGTCTTGATTTCTTCACGCTTTAAAAGAGCTTGTCATATATATATGTATATGTATATATATATATATATATATATATATATATATATATATATATATATATATATATATATATATATATATATATATATATATATATATATATATATATATATATGGAGAGAAAAAGAAAGAAAAGAAGAGAGAGAGCATTATGAGAATAAAAAGTATCTTTAAGCAAATACACAAATGAAACAAGTATAGAATTATATCTGTGTAGACACAACAAGAAAATTTAATCTACGAAACCCTTATGTAGAAATGAAACATTAATGCAAAGTAGGTTAGTAATGAGGTCAATTATGGTAAAAACGCCACTCTTGCTAATGGCCCTTCATTATCGCGTTCAGTGGATATGAAAGCAAGCAGTAAACAGTCTTCTTGATGATTACGTTAGAACTTAAATGAGCTCGAAGTATGCGATCTTACTCAGTTTAAACTTGAGTGTAATAAGTGAGAGGGTCGAGGCAGCCAATCCCGACCACAGAGATGTTCGCACCGTCCCGGAGATCAAACCAATGTACCTTTTATCTTCATGGATAAGCAGACAGCACAAAAAAAGAAAACTATAGAAGGATGTTATGTAGACACCATAGAAATGAGAACAAAAGAAGGAACTGCATAATCATGTATAGAATGAGTATGAGATGGGACAATTAGACTTATTGAAGGAAGTTATGTAGACAAACATAAAAATGAGAACAAAAGAACGAGCTACATAATATCGTTTATAGGATGAGGATGAGATTAGATGATTAGATTTATAGAAGCAAGTTATGTAGACAACATAAAAATGAGAACAAAAGAACGAGCTTTATAATATTATGTATAGGATGTGGATGAGATGAGAAAACATTTATAAAAGGAAGTTATGCAGACAACATAAAAATGAGAACAAAAGAAGGAACTACATAACATCATGCATGGAATGAGGATGAGATGAGTCAATTAGACTTATTGAAGGAAGTTATGTGGACAGCATAAAAATGAGAACACAAGAACGAACAATATAACATCTTGCACAAAATGGAGATAAGATAGGACAATTAGACCTGTTTCTCGCTGCTGATTTTGTTTAGTGGATACAGTGAATCAGAAACTCCTGTTATGCCAGTATCTGCAGCCAATTTAAGCAGCACGCGAAACAGTCACGAATGCAGGTTTCTTTTTTCTCGTTATTTGAAGTCTCTTCATTTGTCTAATGATTTTAAATCTTAGATTTATTTTTAGGGGTACATATATATATATATATATATATATATAATAAAAATATATATATGCTATATACATATATATATTGTATACATATATATAAATATATATAGGTGTGTGTGAAAATATTCTATAATTCTATTCAATGAATGTTTAACATCTGCAATATATCAATATATCTAGTATATATATATATATATATATATATATATATATATATATATATATATATATATATATATATATATATATATATATATATATATATATATTCTGGTTCTATATCCTTTAGATTTCAGTACCTTCCAAAAATTATTCCAAGACTTAAAATCACTAGGCAAATGAACAGACAACAAATAATGAGAACAAAGAAACCTGCATTCGTGACTGACTGTTTCGCGTGCTACTTAAATTGGCTGCAGATATATATATATGTATATATATATACATATGTTTATTTATATGTATATTTATACACCTTTATCTAGCTTGCTTTGTTAGCCTCAGAATTAAATACTTCACCCTGATACTTATAACTTTTAGGTGTCTATTAATAGAATCATTTCTCATAATAAAAAAAAAAAAGCGAAGTTCTCCACAGCGACATCTCTGATTTCCCACTTTCTCATTCTCACTTCCTTTTTCTCTCTTCCAGTTGAAATCTGCGATGAAAACCCCGACGCAGTTCTTCAAATTTCTTTCGCTGGTTTTAGCCGCCATTTTTGGGATCCATTTAGCCTACATCTCGAGCAGCAGTAGTCAGCCAAGTATGTTTTCTTATTGTATTTTTCTACTTATGAATTTACTGTATGCGTTATTCTAGGTATTTGTGTTAACATTAAAGTATCTTGACTAATGTTTCAAGTTCGCTTTGGACTGTGGAACAGCCTCCCAGAGGATGTCGTGCTGTTGGAACTTTGAAGTTCAAGCGAAAATGCAGTGCATTACTACCATAATATTATTCGACTTGCTTTTTGATACATTTTTATCTATTTATCTATTTATTATTTTTTTTTTCTCTTTTAATAAGTTGTATTTCTTCTTTCGGTATTTCCCTTTACTTCCTCTTACTCCTTCCTAACGAACATATTCTTTGGAAGCTTGAATTTCAAGTCAATGGCCCCTGTGGGCTTGTTCCACATAAATAGGTTTCATCTACTGAGCGATAACTTGAAGAATAGACTACAATATCTTGTTCATTTTTGTAAAGATTTTCGAGACCATTTAGAGTGCTCCAAGGAGTCAGCTCAGTTCTCATTAGAAATCTTCAGCCATGAGAGTTAAGCTCCTTCAAGAAAGCTTTTCTAAAAATATTTTGACACATTTTGATAAGTAGATCATTTCGGATTTTATTCTGTATTGGTGTAGGTGTTACTGGAAATTAACTCATCAATTACTTTTTAAAATGCAAATTGTCCACATTTTGTTTCTAATGTTTACGTTTTCCTTCCTTAGATTAGAATTATGTCATTGATGCTACGAAGAAACTTAATAATCAAACAACTATTTACCTACGTATATATATATATATATATATATATATATATATATATATATATATATATATATATATATATATATATATATATATATATATATATATATACAGTATATATACATATATGTCATCCATTTACAGATCTTATCCCATATAAAGAGTATATAAACGAAACCTTCATAACTGCACTTCTTAGCGATGATATCAACGGTAATGACGTTAATTTAATGAACTCAAGCAACGCCAATGTGTCATTAACTGACTTCATCAGGCAACTGTACGTTCCTACATACCGCCATCTCTCCGTTGATAATTCTAGTGAAGGAAAATATACGTGGCCAGATGATCCATTATGTTCCCAGTAAGTTTATGTATATGTATATATACATATATATATATATATGTATATATATATATACATATATATATATATATATATATATATATATATATATATATATATATATAATATATATATATATATATATATATATATATATATATATATATATATATATATATATATATATATATATATATATATATATATATATATAGAGAGGGAGAGAGAGAGAGAGAGAGAGAGAGAGAGAGAGAGAGAGAGAGAGAGAGATGGTCACTCCTACCTTTACTTTTTAAAGAAGTATGTTATGTCCATATGAAATGAATGTAAGAAAATATGACATATATTTGAATGAACTTTTGATTACATCCATAGGATTACTTTCTGCAATCAATTCCTATTCGTAATTTCAGGCTTACAGTGAGGTTCGGGAAGAATATGAGCGGAGCATGGCTGCTGAGTTTTCCTCGTTCAGGAAACACCTGGACGAGGTACTTGATAGAATCAGCCTCCGGATTCTTCACAGGATCCATCTATAACGCTAGATTTCCAAAAACATTAGGTGCGTATGAAGTGAACTGGTTTGTTATCAAGTCCTAAATGATGTTACATAAAAGAATAAGGGAAATAAGATCAGTGGATTTGCTATAGCATAGAAGGTTGGAAATTTTGACAGTGTATCCTGGGAAGGATAAAAAATTAATTGCATCTGATGTAGCAGACAGCTAAAGAGCAAAGCGGAGGAGCGGAATATTTCTTGTATTGTCAAAAGGTCAGTTTGAATATATGAAACAGTGCATATTATGTGTTACTTCTCGCAATTTGTTTTTAATTCGTAACCATCTGGAAAGAATAATCATAAATGATAATGTTTCAGAGAAATTCATAATGTTAAAATAAGCCTGTTAAGAGGCTGGTAGATAACTTTGATGGGTGGTCTGAATATGAGAGAGAGAGAGAGAGAGAGAGAGAGAGAGAGAGAGAGAGAGAGAGAGAGAGAGAGAGAGAGATATATATATATATATATATATATATATATATATATATATATATATATATATATATATATATATATATATATATATGTGTGTGTGTGTGTGTGTGTGTGTGTGTGTGTGTGTGTGTATGTGTGTGTGTTATGTGTGTGTATGTGAGTGAGTAATCGCAGCTTTTTGTAAGAGAAAACTGAAATTTTTCATTTCATTAACACACAGCAACCCCCCTTGTCCTATTGCCGACAAGTAACACCGTGAATCCCAAATGATGTTCTGATGATAAGAGAAACAGCATAAAGAAATAAACAAATCATCAAAAACCTATTCCTTTCCAGGCTTCCTGGGCGAAGGCGATCCAATATGGCGAAACAGGACGATTGTGACCAAAACTCACAAAGTACAACCATCAATGGGGTCCGGTGGCAGACCTGTAGTGATGATCATTCGGGACCCCGCCAGGTACGTCAAAACATTTGTCGTTTTTACATTTTAGTCAGATATCCGCTTTTATGGTAGTTGTCTCCGCATGGTGGTAGGGCCATCTGTGCACCTCACATGGGGCATTGTAGGCATAAAGGGTGTTTGCAGCGTTCCTTTGGCCCCTTAGCGGCATCTACTTTCGGCTTTTTAATTTACCTCCTTCTCTTCCTGCCTTCAGTATTGCTGCCTAACGCTTCCAACTGTGGGGTTTCCCCCTGGCCCCATCTTCAGATCCTGATACTCCATTTCCTTCACTTTCTTGATCTCTTTTATCTTGCTGTCCAACAATTCCAGCTCCCATTTTTCACTGTCTTAAGCGCTCATGGACAGAAAGTGTCCCAGTCGATAACCAAAATTTCAAGAATCAGGTCATTTGATATTGGTAATCTCATAACACCTGTCGAGCCACCTGTATCCAAGTATACTCTGTGGGAATGGGTTATACCTGGTTTTCACTGTTCAATGACTGGTTCTTCCGCTGACCGTCAGGTCTGGAATTGCTCCGTTGTGTTTGGCTATTTCCTGCCTTTTTCTCTTTCTTGTTTTTTCGGGCTTAGGCTAGACAAGGCAACAGGCTGTTGCTTCCATTGGCTTTAGATTTTGAACAAAACCAAAACACAGATATCTTTATTTGTGTATCCTTGGTCCCTTTAACGACATGATCTATAGCAAACTCAAATATCTACACAATGCAAAAAAAAAAAAAAGCAGTTACGACTTAAACAAGCTTTAAATTTAACCCCTTTCCTGAAAGTATGACAGTGACCCTCAACGGTAAGGGACGCGAAATATATAAGAAAAAATAACAAAAATAAAAACTTCATGGCAGCATCCGTCATTCTGACTTTTATCTTCTTTCCAGATCGATTGTGTCTTACTGGAATTACCGGGGATTCAAAAATGAAACCAGGAGATGGACGGAGTCGGTTGGCAAAGCGTCCTATGCAACTGCAGGTAACAATGATAAGAATTTTGATATTATTTAATTGCCTGCCCAAGTAGGTGCATATAGTAATTCTCTGCTTAGGTCAACCGACTCACAAAACATTTTTCAGGAAAATTGCCTAAGTTTTCACTGCAACAATCATGCTTAAAGGATTGATCTCGGGTCCTTGCTGGGAAGGTGAAGCGAGACAGGATTCATTGAGCAATAAAGATACATATATAAATATATGAATATAATTATATATATATATATATATATATATATATACATACATACATACATACATACATACACACACATATATATACGTATGTATGTATATATATATATATATATATATATATATATATATATATATATATATATATATATATATTATAGGCAAAATGAAACACTTAGAATAATCTTAACTGGTTTCACCTTTAGTTTCAAGACATTTTCAAGAGTATCAGTCCCTTTTAGAAAGTCTTAGAAAATTAAAGTTGAAACCTGTCAAGATTTATACCCAGTATTTCGTTTTTGTCTGTCTCCAGTAGAAATTTGAAAGTAAATTAGGAAAACTTGTATTTTACACTCAATCTCGGTCCAGTGTCCACGAGAAGTGAGCTCAGACGATTCTGCCATTGAACCTGCCAGAAAAGATAAGTAATCACTCTACCCGCTAATTGCTAAGTACATTTTAAGTACATTTTAATTACTAAGTACATTTTAAGTACGTTTTAATTGCTAAGTACATTTTCAGGACAGATTCTGTGTCAGAGCCAAATCCTCGCCATTGTTGCCCAGTGGAAATTTGTTAAACTTAAGATAAAGGTCTAAAATTGCAAATCAAGTTCTGATTATCTGTTTTTCACTTTCAGGCTTCCATAAACGTGTTAGGAGAACTAACATGAATGAAGATAATTTAAAAATAAAATGTTTATTTACTATTTCGTCTCTTCTTTTTCCATAGATTAGTGAAGGTAACAAAGGCTTAATTAAAAATGAAAAACGTGCAAACAAAATCTAATTTGTTAGTCCATCTCTTCTGGATTTTCATGGATGACTGAAGCCAAGTTTAGATAAGTGGAATAAACATTGATATTTACCATTTTTAACTGATATTTCATTCTTCTAGGTTTTCATCGCTTTGTTAAGGAAAAACTAGGCAAATGGAGATCAATCTACAAATACGCCTTGAACAATTCCAAGAGACTCCACGTGGTCTTCTACGAAAAATTAAGAGAAAATCCTTTGAGAGAGATTCGAGACATCCTTCGATTTCTGCAGGTGAGACCCGAAAAGGAGAGGTTCCTCTGTCTTTCGAGACACTTGGAGGGCAACGCCAAGGGATCCCAGAGGCATGAAGACCCTTATTCCTTAGGGGAGAAGAAGGCCTTTGCAAGTGCTCTCGAGGAAATAAATTCCCTCCTCGTTTTAAGGAAGTTTCCTCCATTACCTGACTACCATAAATATGACTCGTAATATGAAGATATGAACCGTAGTGGGAAGATATGTCACATAATGTAAAGATAGGCTAAGGCCATGTGAAAGAAAAATATGCTAACGTAACAACGAGTGCTAGATATACGTAAGTAAAACGGTTTTTTGTCGTTCCTTGACTGCCTACAACATGATTCCCAATGTACATGCACGGTGCCTGTTGTAAAATACGTCACTTTATTTGCAGATAGGGCACGAATTACCATATCTGTCTTATTAAATATGATACCTATGGCGATACTGAAACAAAATGTAAAAATATGATACATTTTGTTTCAAAACAATGATTAACATACGTATGCGAGACGGCCTTTCTGTTACCTAACCACCAGAAATATGACACACTATGGAAAGATATGATACCAGTTGTGAGAATGTTACATATTTAAAGAAAATACAATAAGAAAATACAGTAATAAAATGCGATACGTAATATGAAAGCATGTGATTAACATTTATAAGCAAGAGTGTTTTGTTATTAGGTGACCGCCAGAAATATGATGACACCTATAGTGAGGACATAATACGTTATCTTATATGAGACATACAGTGAAAATATGACACTCAAACTTGAAATGTCACTTAATGTAGCAACCGTGGACTAGAATACCCGAATACCTATGCAAAAGTGTTTCCGCCCTTGCCTGACGTAGTCTGAAAAAAATTAGTGACTATATTTGTACGTTGTAGAATAGTTTTAACAAATGTGATTGTTTATGCAACTGAGTATAATATTATTCTTTTAATATAAAAACATTTTTAATGCAGAATTTATTACTAATTGCATCCCGCTGGAAATGTGATGGAAATTAAGTAACTACTGTTGTCAGAAAGCTAGAAATATATGTTATAATAGTAGATACATTTCTAAATATATGTTCCACTTGAATTTTGTGAACAGAATGATCTTGTCTGCTAAACGAGGAAAACGTTAGATGTCTTCGAATGCCCCAAAGCTATTGAAAGTATTATTACAGTATATAGCAAGTGTTTGATGTTAAAAAGAAAAACATACTTTTTTGGGTATTTCTTGACAGAAGATCTCATACTGATGTAGCCCAAGAATTATCTTTGAAATATTTCCAACCTGACTGTGAGTTACATAACTTCGTTACATTACAGCAGTGAGATTTATATATATAAAAAGTCATAATTTCATATTTCATGTAATCTCAGAGTTTTAACTTTTTTAAGTTATCACTTGGAAAAACCATAGGTTGCAAGATATATCAAAGTCAGTCATGGATAGAAAGAATTTCTTTGTGTCGAAGAATTACTTCATCTACTATTTTTTCACCTGGTTGTATAGAGACGACGTAGCCCTTAAAATCTAATATGTTATACAAGTCAATAAGAGAAAGTAACTCATTATCAGATGACGAAAAATTCAGTGGCTACAAAAAGGTAAAATTATTATATAACACCTAAATTCAAATCAGAATAGTGTAAAGTTTTTATAATCCATTAAGATATGTTTTGATTCGTTATGATATAACCAAAATTAATATACTCAAATTTTTCATAGAAAGGACTCTTTCATTCTAGTATTGAATGTATCTTACTGAAGGCCTCTTACTTCATTATCATAATGTAGTATCCTGTATGGATGGGAAGACTCTCTACCGGTATCCTAGGTTAACCCAAGGATTGAGGTCTTGATGCATTAATGTAGTTTTATCCATTTGTGAAAACAATAATATGGTTTTTCAAAAACCAGCCTTCAAAAACCAGAGGCCTTTCTATCTTCCTTATTTTTTTACCACTTTTTCTCATTATCGCCTCCTTTTATAGAGCAATCAAACTTTCATGCCTTAAGACTAGCTAAAATCTATTTTTCAAAACTCCTGAATCTTTGTTTTAGGACACTTGTATCCTTGTATTTTGGAACATATAAGTCTTTATCTTTTAGAACAATTGAATTCTTCTGTTTAAGAAACTCACAGATAATTATGTTTTAGTAATCTCAACTGTATATCATCTAGGTCTCGTAATTATTTCAGTCAGCACCTTACTCAAACCTTCATCGTTTATAGCATTAAAATTCTCTTTTGTATGTTTTAAAATACTTAGATCCTTAGGTTTTGGTTAAAAAAATCTATAGATTATGACAAATATAATTCGGACATCTATTTTTTTCAATTATTTAAATCTCTTTAAGTCAGGCGATCTATTGATTTTATAAGTGTAAATCATGAGTGATTTCTGTTATAGGTATCCACCAATATAAAATTTGTATAATAATTTCAGTCAATAATTTTATTAATTTCAGTTATTTAAAAAACAGTGTTTTTTAAGATTTTTTTACTGATAAAAAGACGTTAGGGACAATTTTTTCTGGGAATGTTACAGTATTTGTTGTATTGTTTCAAATTTGTCTAGTTTTTTTTTTTTTTTTGACAGTAACTGAAATGACAGTGGCATACAGGGAACATTTACGTCCTGACAAATGCAGACCCTTGTTGTGCATGTTTTTGAAGTCTATTATTAAGACATTACTAAATTCTTCAGCTCTCGAGAGCTATTAAGCCCTTCGTCAGAAGATGTAGATTTACATTTCTTCTGAAGAAGATGTCTCCAACTGGAAAGTTAAAGAATTTTGGTATCTTTCCTAGATAGAGACCCCCAAGAGTTTTAACCGGTATGTATCCACCTTTGCGGCTTGTTTAGCACAAGGCCGTTGGGGATTACTGTAAAAACATAAGCAAAAGACTAAATATTTTAAAGATAATGACCCCAAGAAATATTTGTCCTAGGTAACGATCCCCGAAAACCCTTGGGGGTCGCTATCTAGGAGAGATCCTAATGTTGTACAGTTTTGGAAGTAGATTGCAGGTACACAAGAATGTCCTTAGGTAACAGATATAACACTGACTTCTGGCAACCGACTTCGATGTAATGTCGATTTTCTCTGTTAAAGTTTTTCAACTTAAGTCAAGAAAACACTACGATAAAAATAACAGCGTAGATGAAATGAATACTGAATATAAATTCATTGCAATCCAGAAAATACTTTGTAACCAGGTTAGCGGCGTGAAGAATGAATTCATATATATTTACTTCATTAGAAAAATACTAAAGCGAAAAGTGTTGACAAGTATTCCCGTGAGGGAGAAATAAGTCTTTCATGAAATTTACAAGAGATTACAACTTCAGAAACATGCAAGTAATGAGGTATTAGGTGCCAGAATAATTATGAGGCATTCTTTCTCCGTATTTCTTCATTCCTTGTGAGTAACGGGAGAAGCAAATGAAGTTTGTGATATGAACTTTCCCAAAAGCTGTTTGTGATTTTTTTTAATTCCTAAGAAATATAGATCACTCATGGAACTCTTTGTGCCTGCTTAAGGAACTGAACCTCTGTTAAAAGCAAATGCTATTAAAAATATGAAAAACGTGTTTTGGCTGAAAATTCTTATTCATTATTTAACACAAAAAACAGAAAGGTTATTGCATTGTGTAGCAAAGTTTTACAGTAATGCTTCAAACTGTTTTATGTGGAAAGAATAAAACATTAACTTAGAAAATAAAATCCCTTTTCCTAGATCTGATTGTTTTTACACAAATATTACATTCATTATTGGTCCTTAATCATTAATGGCAGTTCGTAAATATTACATTCGTAATATTATAGCTTATATAATGAGCCTTTATACTTGAATATACCTTATATAAGATTCCTGCAGTGTCTACCATCACTATTGTACAGAACAGGAAACTCCTTGAAAATATCGGCGCTTGTACTGACTCTTACAGCTGGCTTCTTGTGACTCACTATAATTCATCGCCCCTTATATCAGACTCCTAAGGTGATAGGCCTAGCCTTATGCAGTAGACCACGTGTACGTACAGCAGGTGTACCTAGAAATGAATTGCTGCCATGAATAGGTCATGCTAAATAACTGGGTTTGTAAGAGAAGATGTAGAATATATTTTCGTATTACTACTAGGTGAGCATTTTACATAGTTTTGGTATTATTCAAATTTTGAATAACAACGACACAAGGAACGTTTATGAGACATATCAGATTAAGTGATTTTTTTTATTGTGAGAGCAATAAGCTTATCCATAAACAGGTGTTTTGTAGAAACTGGGTCAGTGACAAATAAAAACAACAAGGATATAGATGGTTTATTTGATATGTGTTTTACTGATATCCTTTGATGCAAGACTTCCGAGGTAAAGAAATAAAATAACACAGACATCTAAAGACAAAATGTTTTACCGAGTCTCCCATGAAAAGAGGAAATACAATGTTGAGAAACAGATGCAGGAATTTAGCTGATTATTTTTATATCAGCTGACGCCACCTGACTGACAATCAGCGAAACGTTCCCTTTATCTCACCAGAGAGGTTTTTGTTTAACTTAGAATTAAAGATTTTCATTCCATCGTATCGGAAAAAATTTTGTCTGTGTCAAAACTTGATCAACTGTTTTCTTCAGAATTTAAAATTGGGGTCATACAAACCTTAAATTGTTTTAGGGAAAAAATTCCTTTCTTTGAGAACAAAAAATTCCTTTTCAATCATAATATTACTCTTGAAAACAAATAGAAGCCTTTTCAACATTCAAAAGGAGTGGATTTTGAACTACATACCTTTCCCAGATAATTCTCAACCAGTGCCACCGTCAGATTCCTGTACTTCATCTACTTTATTTACTGGACCTCTTTATCTTGCTGTCCAACCTCTCCAACTCCCTCTTTCACTGTCTTAATCTCTTAATGGTCGAAAGTGCCCCAGTTCTTGACTTGACAGCCTAATGTTAATCAGTCATAATCCATATTATGTATATGAATTTACCCCCGTGTGTAATCATATATCATTAATTAATAAACCTATTTGACTGAGCAAAAAATAGTGTGATAGAAATATATTTCGAGAAGAATAGTCGGTCGAGAAATAACATCCCCCTTTAGATTCATTGCAGTGGCTGCAATTGCGGAGTTGTTGTAATTGAGGAACAAACTTCCGCAAAAATTCCTCCCAAAAACTTAGGGAATTCGTTCGATTTTTGCATCCGGAGGACTTGCAAATTACTTTACCGAAACAGGAAGCGTCGAACTAGGACACGTGGTCAGTTTTTTCTATTTTTTCTTTAAAGCAAATACTTTACCTTGCATGCGCCTAGAACTTTTCAATATATGTATCTGGTAAAAGTGATCAGTAGATTCTACATATATATATATATATATATATATATATATATATATATATATATATATATATATATATATATATATATATATATATATATATACATATATATATATGTATATGTATATATATATATATGTGTGTGTGTATGTAGTATGCATACATACATTTATATATTATATATATACATATATATATATATATATATATATATATATATATATATATATATATATATATATATATATATATATATATATGTATATATATACATACATACACATATAATGAATAAATATATATATATATATATATATATATATATATATATATATATTATATTATATATATATATATATTAGTTCTTTATTTTATTTTCTTTTGGTAGATCGGTTTCAAGTTTTTAAACAGCAGAGGTCACTTCCTAAATCTGTGCATATACTTTTCCATAAGGTTGTTTTGCATGAGTAGAATAACATGTTTCGTCCGCTAATCTTCATTTTATTGTGATTTTCATCATTATTTAATTACGGTCCTCTTTTCATTAGACTATTTTTTCCTTATTCATTCATGTAGTTTTTGGGTTTATATTAGAATCTATGATATTTGATTCCCCAGCTAATTTATAACCGTCATGACTAGTAATTATAAAAGCTCCAATTGGAAGTATGGAATACATTTACACTGGTAAGATTATTTTCCAAACACAAATGTTATTTCCTTCAAACAAGATTCAAGGTGATGTGGGACTAACTAATTGGCTTATTTATGAAGGATCTCTGCCCTAAAAGTCTTTGAACACTCATCACGCAGCTCTCATGCTGACACACAGACGGACAGACGGAAATTCCTTTACCTGAGGGTATAGAAGAGGATAAGTCAATGAACAGTACCATCAAGGGATTTCTGAGTCCTACAGTATTATGAGAGTAGGGGTTGCCAAAAAGTTTATGGTAATTCTTCATATTGAGTTTACTCTTATTAAAGGTGATATTTATTTTGCTAGGAAGTGACGTACACAACTGTTGGCATTGCAGATTGGATACATATTTTTAAAACAGGGTACTGAGACTATTAATATGTTTGCTATATATTTTATGGAAAGAATGCTCGTGCAGGAAACATGAGAAAGAAAACGACGTTAAAACAAGCTTAGTATCATTCAAATGAAAATCAGAAATAAATAGGAAGGATCCCAACTACAGTAGTTCTTGTATGAAGAAGAAATTTTTCTTTTACGAGTCATAGGCACAAGTATATGACCTCAAGACTGCCTTATAAATGTCTGCATTACTTGATTCTCGCCTGTACTTGTAGTTTTGGTTATGAACCAGCGGAAACGGACGCTAGAATATGTCGAGGCTAGAATCAGGATTAATCCTGGCTGGAACAAAGCTTAAGCCTCGCTATCGGTCGTCATAATCCAAGTCAGGTCGTCGTCTTAGCCGCATCTCGTCCCTGTCTCTGCCGACATCTCTTATTCGCTCCCCCTCTCCCTCTTTCGCTCTATCAGGTAAGCTGCTGCAACGATGAATCCCACCAACAAAGTTCCTCATAGTTCTCCCTTTGGCTTTGATCTCCTTTGGGATGTATTTAGAATACTTTACGACCATCCACCGTCCTACAATAGAAGTTGGGTATTATGTAACGTGTGGCGCCCCTGCAGATCCTCCAAAATATTCTAGTGGTTTGATAATTGACGATATTATACGAGGTATATTAGAAAATGAAAGAGATGAACATCAAATAAATAACTTAATATGAATAATGCTAAAATATACGATTCACGGTTATAAAATAACCCCAGAGAAAAAAAGAAGCAAAGGTTTACGTTAAATTGTCAATTTATGAGAGAGAGAGAGAGAGAGAGAGAGAGAGAGAGAGAGAGAGAGAGAGAGAGAGAGAGAGAGAGAGAGAGAGATGTGGCGTAGGTAATTTCCGCCTGTAAATTCACCTATAGTTCGCCTTACCTGTGTGTGTGGTATCAAGCATTAAACGAAAGCAGTGTTGTTAAGTCTGACCTCGGAAATGTACACAAGATGTAAGGTTGAGTTGGAATTATCGCACCCCGTACCGGAATTGTTGAAATAATATCCAGGAATTTGTCTCAAGTTTGTTTAGATTTGTGTAATGCTCGTTTCGCGATGGTCAGGAAACAGTGAGACAGACATTTTGATAAATTGAGTACATGAAAGCAAGTGACGGCGAACGAACGAAAATTTCAGCTAGGTCATGATATGCGCGAACGAAAATTTCAGCTAGGTCATGATATGCGCAAACGAAAATTTCAGCTAGGTCATGATATGCGCGAACGAAAATTTCAGCTAGGTCATGATATGCGCAAACGAAAATTTCAGCTAGGTCAAGATATGCGCGAACGAAAATTTCAGCTGGGGAATGATATGCGCGAACGAAAATTTCAGCTAGGTTATGATATGCATGAATGAAGATTCCCGCCAAGTTATGATATGCACTAACGAAAATTTCAGCTAGGTCATGATATGCGCAAACGAAAATTTCAGCTAGGTCATGATATGCGTGAACGAAAATTTCAGTTAGGTCATGATATGCACGAACGAAAATTTCAGCTAAGCTATATGCACGAATGAAAATTCCCGCCAAGTTATGATATACACGAACGAAAAATTTCCGCTATGTTATGAAATGCACGAACGGAATTTTCTGCCAGGTTATGGAATAGAATTGACAAGGACAAGGAGTATCTGATAAGTTTCAGTAACGCTTTGCCTGAAATGGGATAGGAAGTGACTTTCAAATATTCAAGGGATCATCATCGATGTACAATCACACATCATGTAATTTAGACTATAAATTGCAAAATGGACAAATAAAACAAATAAACCAGATTTTGCTGAACAATTAAGCCACCTAATTTTTTTAGACTTGCCTTTGTAGACGCATGTATACTCATTTGTGTTTTAAGGCCGACTTTATAATAGAAATCTTCACCTCTTGAATTTAGGTTAGGTTAGTTAGGTTAGTTGGTGAAATCATGTCAGGTTAGGTTAGAATGATTCTAACATAGATAGGTGGAAAGTAGAGACACTGAGCTTTATTTAGGAAAAAAATAATGCCCTGCGATTTGATAGTTGTCAATTTTCTCTTTTTTTGTATTGCAACCAGATACTCTGTTCTTCTAGTGAAATGACATAGCTTGGTATTTTTCCTTGTAAATATATGAAGGTCTAGGTAAAAACGGAAAATACATACATTATATCGGTAGTGTTATTATCATTATTCCTCAGATAACATCAAAATATTAACAGAAAACTTCACATACATGAAATCAAACGACAAAAGATTCCGAGTCCTCGGAGGCGACTCTTTAGCCTAACTAGATTTTCCCAGGCGCTGAAACATTTCCTACACATTTCCAGCAGTCCAGGTTCCCCAGATCCTGTGAATGTCATGAAGACCTTCCAGCGTCACTCATCCCTCTGCGAGGGAGGGAAAACAGGGAAAACGGGGGAAATCGGTTTCAGGGTCTTTCAGTTCCTTTCCCCCAACGCGAGGGATCTGATCATGTGTCATATTTTGTTTGGTTCCTTCACACTTTGCAAGTTTATTGTACAGGATACTGAATAGCAATTTTTCTGGACAAATTTATTCACTTCTTGGATGGCTGAATAGTTTGTTCCTTATAAATGAAATTTTTTTATGCTTAATTAAAGTATGATATGTATGCGGATGAAAGTTAAATATAATTACATATTCAACAAGGGGCATAAAATGGGAGCCTTTAAGTTTCGGGCTATAAAAATAGATTTTGGGCGCATTATTTGCAATTCGATTCTCGAAAGGAATTCGATGACATAGTAAAACGTAGTGCCCCAAGCAATAGCATATTCCTAATTGACCTATGACTTATAAGTATGACCTTGGCCCCGTATACAGTAGTTAAAAAATTCCAAGTTAATCTTTGGTAGTTAAGTTTACCTTGGCCCTTGGATCTACCGCATAAATTGGTGAATCCACAGCACCTATAGACTGAAGTCTTTTATTTTCAAAGAAATTAAAATTAGAATGCCTTAAATAATAATCCATGCAGAGAGCCAGCCAGACAGATAAACAGACGGACAGATATGTCATCTATTAAATAATGGAACAACCACGGCACGGTCTCTTGCTCATAAGAACACCCCTAAAATACCCTGAAAGATATTCAGCTGTAAATTAAGACTGTACACAGTTTTCTTAGTAACTTTATGTAACCCTGGATAAGATTAAATCAAAATCAGATCAAATCTATGGGGGTTTCAGGAAGGTGGGACAATAATTCTTTCCACATACCCAGCTTTTGGTAAATAATTTAGTCATTAATCTTCTTCAGTTATATTTATAGTAAATCAAAAGTATGATATTGCCCTAAGGGTTAGTTTTCATAGCTGAGTGAGTAAACCGTAAGAAGAGCCCAATGACCGTATTTGACTGTATGCAAAACTTATTAAAATCCTATCAACATATTTTACATTCATATAGACCTTTGTATTCCTATGAGCCAGGTTTTCTAGGAAAACCTAATCATTTATTTCAATATAAAGATCGAAGAAAAGCTTTGAAAATCCAATAAAACAGACTGTATATAAAATAATAGTCCAGAAATGAACTCAGGTCAAAGCAACAAGCCAAACATATCAGGTACGCTAGTTAAAGTGTATTAACGTTAAAATATCAATATTAATATTATTGGTATTTATGTTAAATATCAGTAAAATGGGATATGTACACTTTCTTCTGGCTTTTTCTTGAATTTGATGTAAAACTATTAAAACACATTCTCTCTCTCTCTCTCTCTCTCTCTCTCTCTCTCTCTCTCTCTCTCTCTCTCTCTCTCTCTCTCTCTCTCTCAGTTGAAATGTTCATCTCTATTTTCTATATCTCCCTCCAACAATTAAGGGTTTTATGATGATGAAAGACAAACGTACTACTATCTGTCTATCTATCTCTCTATCTCTCTCCGTGTACTCGTTCTCTCTACTGCTTACGCATACCGAGACCTGGTCCCTCGTCATCATCTCTCATACCTTGATGAGAAGTTAATGAAGTTTTAACGAGATTTTTAAAACTTTAGGTCTGACGAAGAATCAAGGGGAATGGGGAAGGTCTTAAAAGCTTAGGAAGGAGAAGGTATTCCTTTCTTTTCCTGTTCCTTGAGAGGAAAAAAGTAGAATGCATATCTGTATATCTTATTAGTTTGCCTAATGTTAGGGAAAAGTAAATTTGGTGGTTACCAAGAAACTGTTCTTGGATATATAGAATGTATAAAAAATACCATTCTTACTTGTAAGAAATGTTAGTGCAAATTTTGTTCTCTGTTATTAATATACACATTTTTTGTTGAATTTTGTGTTTTATAAATGATAACATTGCTATTAAAAGTTTCCTTTCATAAGTTCATTATATATATATATATATATATATATATATATATATATATATATATATATATATATATATATATATATATATATGTTTGTGTGTGTATATGTGTATACACGCATATATATACATATGTATATGTATATCTATAAATGTATACATATATATATATATACGTATGTATATGTATATCTATAAATGTATATATATATATATATATATATATATATATATATATATATATATATATATATATATATATATATATATATATATATATATATGTGTGTGTGTGTGTGTGTCAAGAAGGCAATTTAGCTAAGAAATAAACATATTTTCAGTATGCTTTCTTGCCTGAAAGCAACCATCAGGACGAAAAACCTCTAAAGATAAACATAGGTTGGTGCCTGCTCAGTAAATGAAGCTGTATAACCCAGCACGCTCTTAATGAACGAATGATCACAAATTATCTGGCTTCATAACGTCCTCTTAAACCAGGGAATCCTTCCCGGCCTTTAAATAGAAAACTCCTTCGCTGGTATCTCTTGGTTTTCATCCAACTCATTTTCAAGTAGATTTTGGTGGGTATAGATGCTTTACTTTTTATTTTCGGTCATTTAAAGCTACGTCGTTGATGCAAGCTTCCACGGAACAGAACGTATATGAATGAAAACTAGAGATATCTGTTTTATTACAAGATTCTCTCTCACTTCATTTCATCTACTCCGTTCACCTGATGTGCGTGTGAGTTCCATTTAGGTTATTCGCTAACCTATGTTTTTCTGATTTTTCTCCAAATATGCTTTTGATACAGTGCGAACCATTGTCGACTTTGTTCAGTTATCATACGCAACTTAAATTAAAAACAATGCTCTGATTAGAGGGATACGAACGGGAATTAGTAGTTGAGTAAACAGATGATGCTATCGAGTAAAGTCAGATGAAACATAAAGAAACTCAAATCTGTATTTCGACTCCGTTTCTTCTTACTTTACTCTAAGTTTTGTTCATAATTAACAACTCCAGAAATTGCAGGCTAAACCAGATCATTTTTTGTTGGTCTTATAACTCACCAATAGAAATACATCATAGAAGTTCTAGGCTAAACTTCATGTTTTTGGTTCATCTAAAGATACAGCATTCGAAATATATGAGCGGGCTATACCGGACGCTTATTGGTTTACAGATAATTCAGCATTTGAAGTCAATCGTAGAAGTTTGTCTTGAACTATATCAATAAAAACTAAATCGTAGATTATCATCAATATAGCCACTATCAATATGTAGGTCTATTTACTGCTTTTAATTCTAAAAGCAGCAAAGGCATTGCAATATATCCAAACATTATTGCCTCAGCTTTTATCAATAAGGAATGATTTCCTTCGAGAGTTGCCAGTTCCGCCGGGCTCCCTCTCCCAAGAAGGTCAATTCGGGCCTTCGCTACCTACGCAAACGTTGCTATAATCATTAACCATCCCTCACACCTTGTTAAGAAGTTAACGAGTCCTTTAACCAAGTTTTGATGAGTTCTAGGTTCTATAAGAAGTTAGACGACTGGTGAAGATGTATGAGCTCCCGAAGCGAGTTATTGCGAACGCGTTATTTACTTGGTTATTTGTCAGTGAATTTCTGTTTGCTGTTAGGTCTACATTTCCTTATTTTTCACGAAGGTTTTTCTAATAACTTTCCAATAAATCAAATTCTGGCTTTGTACAGATAATCTGCGTCAAATTACAGATAATAACAAGAAATTACTCTTTCATTATTGCTACAAGTGTATTCTAATTCTGCTTTATTTTTGCCATATCTCTTTTATAATTTCATTTTTCTCCTTTTACTGTGCACGTTCAGGGACATTATTATTATTATTATTATTATTATTATTATTATTATTATTATTATTATTATTATTATTATTATTATTATTATTATTAAAGACAAATTTCCAGAATCAGAGATTTATCTGAATTTTCCTCATTTAATGACAATTCGAAAATCAGAAATTCTTGTTGGATTCTTTTCAGTCTTTTTCTCAGTTCTCTATAAACTCAGGCATAAACGGAATAAATTCATTTTCCCCAAATTTATTCGTATTTTATTGAATAAAAGGAAAAAGATTTTGCTTTCAAATGTTCTCTCTCTCTCTCTCTCTCTCTCTCTCTCTCTCTCTCTCTCTCTCTCTCTCTCTCTCTCTCTGTATAGTGGTTTATCACCTTTTTCCTTTACATATATTGTATGGTATACTTCCTGCAATCGTCTTTTGTGGATTTTGGAATTCAGTTATTCCCAGATCACACTGCTGAGTGATTGTCTCTTCCTCTCTCTCTCAGCAAGCTTTGGAATTTTCTTTCTCCTTACGTATTCATAGCTCCCATTACTCGCCATCCTTTTTTATTGTTCTTCTTCAGTGATAGATGTTAAAGGCATTTGATTACCTGCTACGCTGTCCGCACCATTAAAACACAGCTAGTTCTCTGTTGTCTTTGCAAAGATTCTTTTACCTTTTGAATTAGTGTTGTTAATTATGTTACTTTACGCTTTAAAACAGTATAATGAATTACTGAATATCCTGGTATAATGACGGATATAATGACGCTTCCATTCCTCAAATGCAAATTGCTGTCATTCGAATGATACTTCCTCTTTATTAGATCATCTGACATCATAGGCTGCAGCAGCATAAATCGAGAATTTGATTGATTCCACTTACTGACAATTATTTCATTGAATCATAATCTCGCTCCAAGTAATCCCTAGAGGGTTTAAGTAATTAGGTCCATTGATCATGTAACTCATTCAAAGATAAGTGATGATATTCAAATGATTCGTACCAGAACGCATAATTCACTCCAGGGACTCGCAACTCGCCTTCTAATTGATAATCCCAGCTTTAGCAATTCCACTTAGCACTTTCACATTAGGCTTAACTGACACAACGTTAAATCAGAGGCAACAAATAACAATACATCCTCATTTATATTACCTACGCCTTCTCTATGCATTTAGGCACAGAAATTGTGACACGGACAAGAACATCAAATTACTTTCCCCTTCATAAGAAATTTAATAATATTAGTTAGCGATCCCGATAGCCCAGTATCTTCTACATTGCATTATGCTGAAAAGGAAGTTTTTAAGTGGAAATATGAAAGAATATGGTAAAAAGAGTACCATAGGAGAAAGGATTGATAACATTTTGTTAAGGAGCCCTGGTTGCGTGAAGAAAATGAAGCATGATAGCTTGACAAAAAAAAAGCTGTGTAAGCGAATACCGCAGTATATATAATGGGACGTCCAGAAATGTGTGTTTGTAGGAAACTCAAATTGTGTAATCAGTCGTTTCGTGCTGTGACTGAATCTTTTCGTCAGCGTGCGAAAAGGCTGTATGTCATTTGGTTGTTTCAGGAAAACCCTTAAATCTTCAGGTATTACAGGAATTGGCATGAAAATTAGTATCTCCGTTTCAAAATTTACTAGGGGATCTTCTGGGAAAATTATATAATGGTTTTCTGGTACATAGCTAATTCAAAATTTTCATATGTGCTAGCAATTATTGCAGCATCCTGAACTATTCATATTTAACGATTTAACATTTTCTATGAGTTTTTATATTTAAAAAGATTGGCTCTCATTTCCCAGCCAAAGAAAAACAAAATCTAAGCCACGCCCCTCAGCCCGTAACGGGGCCTACAGTGCCAACTCACACCTACAATAATGCTCTTACTTCCAGCACACACCAATCGGCCTACACCAGATTACATCGTCAGCCCACACCAGTGACCAGTCTCCCCCACATCAAAGTAAAACAGCCGAGAAAAGAAGAAGCATGGAACGCACAACTCCTCCCAGCTGACGCTATCATAAAGCGCACTGAAGGCAGGGCAAGTTGGGGACAATGTTCCTGTTCCCATTCCCATGGGGGCTGTGGGAAGGAAGAGTGGGTGTAAAATATTTGATCATGAATGTGACCCCTACATCACAGCCGTCAAAGAGTGGGAGACTCAAGACAATATTAAGCAACTGATTTGATCTTTACCTTCAGAGACTTCCTAAGTTAGATTTAAAGTGTCTTTGGGCGAAATTTTCCGATGATTTTAGTGTGTATAACTGAACTAATACTTTCATATATTACATTAGTTCTTAAATGCATACTACGTAAGAACATGAAATGTTCTTTGATTATTATTATTATTATTATTATTATTATTATTATTATTATTATTATTATTATTATTATTATTATTATTATTATTATTATTATTATTATTATTATTATTATTATTATTATTATTATTATTATTATAAAAAATGCACACGAGTGCATAGTGCAAGTCTAAACAATGAATCACCGCAATAGCTAATGAATTTGAATACACTCAAGAATTGTAAATCTGTGTATGTCACATGAAACAGTGAATTTCTAGAAAAAATCGAGTAAAAATAATCATTTAAGTAACAAAGTCTGTCGAAAAAAAGTCTGTTCAGAATATTTTGAAACCGCTCCTCAATTCCACATCAGAACATTTCATTGATAATGCTAGCAATGGTTCATCAATAAATACTTTACATACGCACACCTAACATGCGGCACTAACCAGTATGTTTTTTTATCGTCTCTTAAAGACCGATTGATTGCATAATTAAGACTTATGACAACGGCTACTACACTTACGCTTAGCCTCTTGGTGCTTGTATCTGGCCATCTGCCCAATGGAGACATTTTATCTTGTTTGACATCTGACTTTGCAAGTCTCCGAAGGCAAAGATCGAATTAATTGTTTAATACTGTCTTGAATGCAATGAAAGCACATAACAATTTGTCATTCGTTTCACAAGCAAAATATTTTATGCCTTCCATGAAATGAGTAATTCAAACACCTATTTCGCACGCTAACAAAACGTTTCAGTGATTAGACGAAACGCAACATGAATATCTTCAATACAAAGTTAGTAAAACTTTTAGTAAAATCATCGAAAGACTCAATGTGTGAAACACAGATCACAGGCCTGTGTCAGTTACTGAGACCCAGGCATCAGCTGGTCTTCGAGTACGGGAGTATATTGTTCACATTCACCCTTTTGTAATCTCAGCCAGCTGAATCAGATTACCTGGCGGTCGAGGTGGCACTCCTGCTGACAATAGAGGTATCCAGCTCTTCCTCTGATGTTATTAAAATGAAAACGTTATATGGTAATATAAAATCAAGCGTCTTACGGATATATATACAGTATACATACATACATACATACATATATATATATATATATATATATATATATATATATATATATATATATATATATATATATATACATATATATATATATATATATTATGATTAGCAAGAATTCGCTAGCAAATTGCCTCCCCTCCCCCCTCCTTTGTTGTTGTTGGTTGTTCTGTCGTGTTTCATTTACTGCCAGCCGGTCGATCGATAGACCATCTGTCTATCGACTTAAAAACAGGGGTTTAAAAGATTAAAGGCGCTCCCAGTTTTGATAAAGATCTTTCCTTCGAGGCAAAAGTAATCTGGCTTGGTGTTTCTCCTACAGGCCAAAACCTCCCCTGCGGGCAGCAGGTGCAATGAGTCAAAGCATCTGTGTTGGACGCACCCCTGCCCCATAGGAGGGATAAAAGCAGAAACCCACGAGGTCGACACACTCACGCGGGCTGGAAGATATGGAATGAAGACGTCCCCAACACCTGGCCCCATCGATGCCCTTGCATCCCTAACCACGTGGCCCTTTCCAAAGTATACTTCTCCTCGTGCCCTTCGACCGTATTCCTCGAGCCCACACGCCATTGCTTGGAGTTTCGAGGAGTCCCCATCGCCTTGCCCCTTTACGGAAGCCCTTGCATCTCACCACGTGGAAGAAACTCGCCCTCGGAAATCGCAAGTCATCCACGGACCGCCTTCTACACGCCCTCGGAAAATCTGCTAAGGTAAAGTGCCCTGGAAGAGCCCCATTTCAGTCACGCTTTTGTCTCGTAATATTTTCTTAAAGAGAAAGCCAGAAATCTCCCTTGTCTAATGTCCGTGCGCCTCTTGCATCGGCAGTATTAATTCTTTATTACTCCTTTGGCACCCTCAGTGCAGCTTCGAATTCATTATTCTTTTGTCTATTTTCATTACTGGCGTATAATGTGCATATCTCTCATTTCAGAGGATCCTATTTCGTGGAAGCTTCTCGGACTGTGGCTGGAATTCCCCAGTTTCATTCAATCTACTTGAGTTCCTCTTTCCCGTACTAATGTCATTTATGTAAATACACTACTTTAAATGTGCCCACGTGTTTTACATAATATTTCCTCAGTAACAAGAGCCCTATGCTCATATGAAATTCTCCTTTGTTTTCCTCTTTTTTTTACGTTTTCCCATACCCACGAAGTCAGAATCACAAGGCTAAATTACCTTAAATTGTTGCTACCTGTCTCACAGAGCATATTTCAAACTAAAACCACGGAAAAACGTAAAAATATATATATATATATATATATATATATATATATATATATATATATATATATATATATATATATATATATATATATATATATATATATACATATACATATGTATATATATATATATATATATGTATGTATACATATGTATGTATATACATATATGTAATATATATATATATATATATATATATATATATATATATATATATATATATATATATATATATATATGTGTGTGTGTGTGTGTGTGTGTTCGTGAGTGTGTGTGTGTGTGAGTGAGTGCGTGTGTGTGTTTGTGTGTTTGTACATGAGGAATCCATATCCAGAGCAATTCATTAACTGCAGCTTAAAAATAGAAAAGATTATTTTGAGAAATTATGCTAACTGCATAGAGTATACCAACTACATTAAAACGCAAAGAGACCTTCCTCCCCATCTGAGAAGGAACCCATCATGTGTAAGTCATATGAAAAGAGAGTTTTTTTTCCAGGACATTCATGCTTTGATCCATTGGCTTCTGGGGCTGATTGCTCTCTTGTTCGGCCTCCCAGGGGCCAATACTCTCCTTCGCCCTCCCTCTCCTGGCCCTAGGGGCACTGTCGTTCGTCTTTCCTATAAGTACGAGAAAGCTTCCCGACGAGACATTCATCTTTTGCGAGATCTCGAGGACTGAGGCGCTTCTTGGGTACCACTTAGGTGCAGGTTTGATGCAGATGTTTGTCATGCAAATATGTGAGTATGCAGATGATCAACAATTTTGAAAGGTGGTTTTGTAATATTAACAATAACTGGATAATTGCTTTGATCATCAACAAAGGGCAATATTATATATATATATATATATATATATATATATATATATATATATATATATATATATATATATATATATATATATATATATATATATATATATATATATATATATATATATATATATATATATATATATATATATATATATATATATATATATATATATATATATATATATGTGTGTGTGTTATATACATGTACATATACACATATAAATACACACATTATACACACACTTCACCACACACACACACACACACACACATATATATATATATATATATATATATATATATATATATATATATATATATATATATATATATATCCAACAGCCTCTTTTAAATTCTATGACATTACAGAATTCACTGGACAGGAGAATATAACTGAATTTAGTCCCTCTTCCGAATTTACTCAGTAATGGTAATTGCTGCGAGAGAAGGAAGGCGATTTCAATGGAACGAGGCCTTCAATAATCTGATTAAACGTCAGTCCACTGGTTGTTTTATTTACCAAAGAACAGTCTGGGAACAACATCTTTCTCTTCAGATTCCTCTCGTTTTTGCATGGTTCCCCTGGGAGCTGTTTTATTGTAATTTTTCTGTATTACATTTCGGCTACACGGGTTTTCATAAACCATTCTTTCCTTCTTTCTTTAAATCTCCGTCTGATAACCATTATGGAGAGCGTCAACAGATTCAAGAGGACTTCAAAGGGAAATCGGCCTGCGAAGAGAGACAAGGTAAAGGAAAACGCCCTAGATAATTATCGGTAAATATGAGAGAATAGAAAGTTAAACTGATGCACCTGAATTTAGGAGTCGTAGAAGAGCACTGACTGATTGTGAATTATCTGGCATCATTGAGAAGGACTGACGATTGTACCATGTGAATGAACACGCGTTGGGGACGCAGGCAACAAACCATAAAGGTCAGACACGAACAGCAAAGGCTTATAATAATCGCAGAAAACTTTAAGAATAAAAGTAACGAAAATAAATAAAGGTGTCCTGCACTGGCTCCCCGCCATTGATAATTAATGTATCGCGAAACAGCCGGGAACAAAGCAGGGATGATCCGTGGATCCTATGGAGCCTGTGAGGATGATACGTAAGACTCAAAGGACGGCAGTATATCGTTCAAGGAGAGCCAAAAGGATCCCTTTAGTCACCTCTGTTGGCCCTGATGAATTGACAGGTAATTGCTCCCTGAAATCTCGCTCCTTCCTAATGAACAGGAGAGAGATGGGATTCGTAGGACTTTCAGGCTTGTGAGTGAAAGGGAGTTTCGTCGCTGGTTTATGGGTTAGTCATTTTTATAGGCTATTTGGTCAACTGGTTATTGCTATGTTAGGCATTTGTGGGAGGTCTGCAACCATATAAGGTATTTCTCTGAAGTCTGAAACCTGTGTAAAGGGCTGGACTTCCCAAGGACCTCGATGCTTGTGAGTAAATAAGTTTTGTTACTGGTTGTATGTCAGTGATTTTTTTTCTGCTATCAACTACTCACTGATCTTGTTATAGCTGGAATAGATTCCTGATGACAGTGTTACGAGATGGCGTAACGCGAAAGGAAAGAACCACATCAGTTTATAAGTCTATCACTTTATTCAATTTCATCCGTTACAGATAGTTACTGAGAGAGTGTGTGTGGCTGTGCATGAGAGAGAGAGAGAGAGAGAGAGAGAGAGAGAGAGAGAGAGAGAGAGAGAGAGGGAAATGCAGAGGCTGGGGTGGGGCTATGTGGGTGGGAGAGCAGTTAGATACAGAAAAAGTAGTATTGTTCGTTAGAATATCAACAGCTACAGCCACTTGTCCGACATACTTTGGATATTCTGAGGAAGTGTTCGTATAAATGGAGAGTCATCAATTTCCGGAAATTCGAAAGGTGTGAAACTGATGTCAGTGATGCAGCTTGAGTAAAGAGAACTGACGTGATGTTGGTGAACCAATGTGTAGGAAACAAGCAATACATGGCAAAATGTTCATCCTTTACTTAGCGGTAAAAAGGTAAAGAAGTCCTCTTTTTTTAGTGGAGAAACTCTCGTCAGGGAAAGAGTTTTGTTGGTGAAAACGTATAAAAATAAATATAAATATAACTTTAAATGTAAATATAAATATAGATATACATAAATCATAAGAAAATGTCCTACACGAGTAGAACACACCTTTCTGTTTAATCCTTCAAGAAAAAGTACTAAAAATATTCGCACTGTACACATAAAGGCACAGAATCTTCTTAAATTCTCGTATGCACAAACTATGCATATATGCATTCTTTATGAGGACAAGGCCGCTCTGTCGAATGATATGCATGGATTCAGTGATACTCGGGTAGGAAAATGCAAATCCTTTAATATCCTAAAGCGTTGGGATATGATCCCATACGTGCAAGGAGACGAGTTGTGCAAGAGTGGAGGAAGAAGGCTGAATATTTGCATACTGGAATATATCGTATTTTAAAGTGGAGTTATAAAGGCGTTATTAAATTTATTCTTAATATGCTCTTCAAATAAAAACAATGGTAAGGAATGCCTAGAAGTCTGAATCTAAGATTTTTCCTTTAAACAGACAGTCAGCTTTTCAATCATCTAAACTGTTTTCTTTTATCATTCTGTTATACGTTAAAAAGAACTGGTGGTTAGATTTAGCATTTTTTAACTACACATAGTGGAAACTTGTAAACCAATCAAGTAAGAAGATGAAAATTAAGGAAGTTTTCCGAAATACATACATGTATAATGTATGTATACATTATATTATATATATATATATATATATATATGTATATATACATATATCTATATATATGTGTATATATGTACAGTATATATATATATATATATATATATATATATATATATATATATATATATATATATATATATATATATTTATATATATATATATATATATATATATATATATATATATATATATATATATATATATATATATATATATATATATATATATATATATATATATATATATATATATATATATATATATATATATATATATATATATATATAATATATATATATATATATATATATATTTTAATGATTTCCAGAGCTCTAATATACATGAAAAGTAAAGAACTAAAAAGACGCAATGAAAAGGCTGCTTGATAAATGCGCGTTAGAAAAAGAGATTAAATGATTTTAAAAAGGAGGAACTGGCATACAACAGTTGGGAAGGCGATATGAAGTCGTAGAACAAAAGAAAGACTAACGTAGAAGTAATAAGTGAAAGGCAGAAAAGGGACGAACTAACACAGTTGCCAAACTGTAATGAAGGCATTAGACAAATGGACGCTGATGACAAACAGCGAGAGAGAAAGAGCGTTGCAGCGAAAGAGATTGGTAGAGGAAGAGAGAGGTAATGAGAACGGGGCAATAAGGAAAAGTTAAAAGGGGAATGAAAAAGAGTACACAAAGGGGCGATGATGATCAGGGAAACGGACAGAGGAAGACTGAAAAAGTAATGATAAAGAATAAATGACAAGGAAGTGGAGTGTAGAACGTTACAAAATGAAAATGAAAAGGAAACTAAATGTGACTAAAACAAGATTTGAACGTTAAATAGACTGAAGAGAAAACAAACAAATAAGGAAAACTGAGATATAAAAGATTTTAAAACCCTTAGATCAAAATAGAACATAAAAGGATAATGATCACTTACTTCACATTTCTACACCTTTCCTTCGTAACATATCAGCAACACTAACATCAAAAACAACATAAGAAATACAAGAAGAGAAATGACATACTTCTTCACTTTCCTCGTCCCCAGTAACTTCGTGAGAGAGGCCTAGGCCTAAACTGAAAATCCAGCGAAAAGAAATAGAGGAAGTTGATGATCCAACAGGAGAGAGACTTCGCCGTGGAATCCGATCCCGCTAAAAGCCCTCGAAGAGACTCACCGAAACTTTTTTAAAGGATTTGCCTCACTAATCTTAAAAGTCATCAGCCGCTATTGTCTTCTTATTTAGGAGATAGAAATCTCTAAGTTCACGAGCGAACATGAAAGGAAGAAGAGCGTCGTTCAGATTAAACTTCCCCTTAAAGATGGGTCTAATGGGACACTTGATTGTATCAATGGGCAATCTCTTTTTCTTTATTACAGAGGGAGGCGGCATGGTCTTCTATACGCTGTATTCTGGCCCAGAATATGAAAGAGAATTAAGTGCTCCTAATTTCAAAGGAGACGATAGATAGATACACCTGTCTGATGAAAAGAGAGAAGGCCGTAAGACTGAGAAAAAAACGGTTGTTGCCTATATAAATAATACTTACTTTCTCCAGATTTTTACTCCCTCTTTCCATGCTAAAGATTTTTATCATAATTTACTTTTGTATTTGATTTCAGTGATAACTTACATTGTAAATTTTCATTTACAACCTTTACATTATGGTTCATTCTATAAGCACACATACTGGTCACCCCTTATCAAAGGCTATGAATACCAGATAGATTTTAATATTTATACCATCGTCACAACCACAATAGTAATGTGTTAAAAATTATTTTATTGGCTGACAAAACACCGAGATAAAATAACTTTGAGAGCCTGAAAGCAGCTTGTAAGCTGGTCTACGCCACTCAGAAAAAGAGGATTATAATATCTCATCTCACATAAAAGGGAAACTTCAAGTGGTTTTCCCTGATAACGAATTACTCAAATTAATCTCCGAGTAAAGTAAGAGAGCAAGATATTACGAGGGTAAGCAAGGTAAAAGTATTGGAAACCTCTTGAATATATCAATACCACAACTCTTCAGTCTGTCGGCTTTTCTTACTATTAATAAAAAAATGAAAAAATGTGCTGAGTCTAGTCTACGACATTTTACATCGTTTATTTTTTCACAGGGGAAATTAAATATTCATCCTAAACTTCCTTTGTGGATGACTGTTTTCCATGACAATGGTAATCCTTCATTTATGCAAAATAATGTATATACAAGTTGCTTTCAAGAACTTGTGCCTGCTACATACATTATTGAACATTGCCACTCACAGTCTGATGAAATGCAGTTATCTCACTCCCCATTGCTGGAAACATTTCATTCCTTGTACTGTAATGTTGTGAAGCGACCATCCTTGGAGTGATATTGACCTAGACATTTGTAAGTTTTAGACAAATAATCTCCTCTTCAACAGTCAAGTCATAGTCGATATTATTTTGTAAGTGTTTGTTTTTGTTGTGTCTCATATAGATGTTTAACCCTTTAATTGACATAAAAATAAAAATTCTACAGATAAATAAATGATAAAATAAAATAATGTGGAAATACAGAGGTATCAAGCTTAACAAAATAACTTCGCAAATCCATCGATGTCAAAATTAAATTTCGTTTGATTGTTTGTTTTTGTATATGCATTTATTCTTCCCTCTTGTTTTTTTCACTAATTACATTTCGTTTATTTGTTTTCATATATATATATATATATATATATATATATATATATATATATATATATATATATATATATATATATATATATATGTGTGTGTGTGTGTGTGTATATACTCTTTCTTCTTATTTTCCTTTACTGCCTGTCCAGTCCTTTCCGAGAAAGAGTATTTTGATATATTTATTCTATTGCTGGAAGTCTCTTAATCCTGTGAAAATTTCCCTTACAGTTTTCAGGACTTTTCTATTTGTTACTCGGGAATATGTGCAGAATAATAATAATAATAATAATAATAATAATAATAATAATAATAATAATAATAATAATAATAATAATAATAATAATAATAATAAATTTCTCAAAATATTAGATTAGAGAGCTGATGATTCGAAAGATATATTATCCTGAAATTCGGATCCCACTATGAGTCTGTTCAGGAGATGAAAACTTTCCGAGCAGGGCATCCATTACCGTTTTAATAGCTTCATCTAACATTTAAAGGAGATCTCGAGGGAAGTTGGAATGAATATAATATTAGCTCAGGTCCGACAAACTTCGCTTTGGGATTTGATATCATGAAAGTTGGGGGCCTTCAATTCCAACTTATTTTATATGTTCAATTTATATTTGGCCTTCTCAGATCAATGTCCTTGAAAAGGTTAACTTTTAAGGAAAAAGAAATTAAATTAGGTCTCTCTCTCTCTCTCTCTCTCTCTCTCTCTCTCTCTCTCTCTCTCTCTCTCTCTATATATATATATATATATATATATATATATATATATATATATATATATATATATATATATATATATATATATATATATATATATATATATATATATATATATATATATATATATATATATATATATATATATATATATATATATATATATATATATATATATATATATATATATATATATATATATATATATATATATATATATATATATATATATATATATATATATATATATATATATATATATATATATATATATATATATATATAATATACTATATATATATGTATGTATGTTTGAAGCCAGATTTAGTAACCATATATCAATCAAATCTCTCTCTCTCTCTCTCTCTCTCTCTCTCTCTCTCTCTCTCTCTCTCTCTCTCTCTCTCTCTCTCGTTACTTTGCCCTACCTCGCTCACCTAAAACTTTTACAATTAGATGAGCTGGAACAAATTAGCAAAAATAAAAATGAGGAAAAAGGGAAAGTGATGGCGTCCCTGAAACTCCAACCCCACCCCCCAACGTCCTTCCCCATCCTAACGCCCCTTCACTCCCCGGTGATAGCGTCCTTGAAACTTCACCCTCCCCTTTTCCATCCTCTGCCCCCTCCCCCCCTCCAGTACCTGGAATGACTTGAACAATCGAAGGTCGAAAGGAAGGAGCTCTTGGCTTCCATTACACTCGGCAATCAGGAAATGGGTTCAAAGTGCACTTACACCTATTCCTAGGCCCACCAAATTCCCTTTTGTCCCGGCGCCCTAAATTGTGCCGTGCCTTGTCATTTTCCCTATTCCACCTCCATTTATATTCTCTCTAAGGGCTTCATCTAAAATTGACATGTAAGTTAGCAATATTTTTTTACGTCAGTTTTCATCGTATTTTTTCCTGGAGTTTCTATTAAATTTGTGAGTTGAATAAATGCTTCCTTTTTTTTATTACATGTCATTGTAAATGTAAGACGTATAATTCTACCAGCTTTCTGTAGCAATTATTTTCCTAATACTTTCTCACTGAAACCCCTCTAACTGTCCCTGTAATTTACGTACACCATCTGCAACAAAATCGTCTAAAAATTCAGTAAAAGTAGGTGATATGGTAGGTAAAACCATGAATATCTACTGTACAAAATTTCGAAAAGCTAAAACTTCTACATAAAAAAAAAATTTTATTAACAGCTCAGATTTGGTGTTAAACAAAGTAAGTATACTGTTCCTACAATGATAAATAACTCTGAGGTCATTATATTCAGGGTTTTCCATAATTCTATGTGTTAAATAAACGCTATATCAGGTTATCATTCATTCGAGTAATTATCGCCAATTAAAATAATTAGCTGGTACTGTGTCAATTAGGGCTGCTTATTTGTTGAGGCCGAATTGACCTCGAAAGGTTGAGGTCGGATTTGGTTACAGTCGTAACGACCTGTTATCCGTTAACAAACTCGCTGAGCCACGCTCTCTCAGTCTTTAAGGTTTGTTGCTTTGTGTCTGTGCGCATGTGTATTCATAAAGAAAATTAGTATTGTTTATATAGCGAATGAGGTGATAGTGGGAGACAGAGATTGAGAAATGTTCAACAAGGGAGAAACATAAGGTTGTTAAGGCAGCTGATACATTTGCTTGTACAGAAGCAGAGACGGGTAGGTAGGCACACACGTCCTTGTGCTCACGAACGTACAAGCGCACAGAGGAAGAGAAAGAGAGAAAAGTGTAAAAAGAGAGAGTGGGAAAGAATAAGTGCGTAAATTGCATTACCTGATGAGCTGACGAAATCTCACTTAAATAAAATAAAAAACAATCATACTGATAGTGAAAGTGAAATCATAACCTCGAACCGCAGACACACGTGCTACCTCTCCACATCCATACCAACATATTTCAAGATTGCAAAACTATTCATTTTTCCCTTCTTCATTCGCTTTCCCCCGCATTCAGAAGCATCAGGGCAAGGATCAAGACTTGATGCCCTGCCAATTTCCTTGCCACCCGCATCGGCAGAAATGGCATTTTGGGAAACCATTTACTCCTTTCCAAAGAGCTCATATTCTCCCGCTGCCAAGAGGGGCCGCTGGAAGAGCATCAGGCAAGTGCGCTGCCGCAATCTCCATAAGGAACAGATAACTGACACCGGCTCCGTTTTCGATGACGGCGATTTGTTGTTGCCTTTGAAACCTGATGTCACGAGAGGGCTCTGATGGTATTTTTAGATGCTCTTGTTGATTTGGGCATTTGCATTGCTCTGAAAGGAATCTTATAATATGGTTAGTAGCAATGATCCTGTCGTACACTATATATAAATATATATATATATATATATATATATATATATATATATATATATATATATATATATATATATATATATATATATATATATATATATATATACGTATTTGTGTGTGGTGGGTGTAACGTTCGAATCTAGAATTAGTTCAACTGGCTGGTAAAAACACTAGGAATTTTATTTAATTTCATTTCTTTCAGTAGACCATCTCTAAACACCTTGAACGTTCACTAACTTTTCCACCAGTTTTATGTACCTCAACGTTTTTCAGCCTTTCAGTAATTCTTAAGCCACATATGTTATGTGACAAATACATGTCATCAGCTTAGAATCTATAATATCAGACCTATATACGTTACAGTGCGGTTTAGAACAAAATATTCAGTTTTGTATCTGATCTGCCTGCAAGCAAAGAAATCGACATTCGACACAACCAACGAGAAAATAAAGCACTCAGAGAGTCCTTCCTTCACTTCGTGGAATGAGAAACACGAATCCTTAAAGCCGAGTGATGTGAAGTTGATGGATTCCATTACACCAGAGCCGCCTCGCAAAGAATGTTTTCCGAATATTTGTTTGCTCTGCCTAGTGAAGTGGGAGTGGAAGTGGTAATCCCTGCCGTCCTTTTACCATCGTATACATTTTTATACCTTTTTAATTGGTAGTTAACTTGTAAGCCAGCGATTTTTAGCACATTCATATAGGCCATGAATTTGAAATCCTTCTGAATGTTTACTAACGATCTCACATTTTTTTTCGTTGATTATTTTTACATTGCGTAATAGTCAGTTAGCACTGGGTATTCCTGTTGTTATTTATTTTGTAAAAATCCATTTTCCCACCCAAAGGAATAAACACAAATGGTTTTCATAGTTTTACTGGAAATTCATACATTTATTGCTAAATAACTGCACAAAGTAAAATTTTTCTTCCTCAAATTCTTAAATGGTTCACAGAATAGAGCTCAGCTGAGTTGGTGTTGTAAATTACTCCTCATTTGTTATGTACGACTAATACCATTCATTATGAAATTTTAGGCTTAAGGTAATGAAAATGGTCGGTGATCGACTCAGGTGAACTGGAAACTCCCGGCGTTCCACTCTCCGGTTCCAAACCCCTGGACTGCTTTGGAACCGTGGATTGTATTACCCAGAAACTTAAACCTCATGAGTCTTCCTAAAGGGGAAATACTCTCCAAGCTGAGATGAATTTGTTAATAATACGATGCTTATATTTCTGGGGGTTGCAAAATACACACACATTTATCAGCAAACATGAGGACAGTCTTGTTTAGCATTCAAATGCAATTTGGTAAGGAAGAGAGAGATAGCGAGGGGCGGGGAGGGGAGGGAGTTGGGGGCTGAAAGAATAATGACAAGGATATATCATGGAAAATGAGAACAAAAATTTAAAAAACAAGAAAGTAAAGCGAATTAAAAGAAGGAAAAGATAAAACCCAAACTAAAAATGGAAAAGGAATAATGAAAGAGAAAAAATGCTCATTGACATATGCTTCCTGAGTCCCAGGTGCATCTGCTTCGATCCACTTCTAAGACAACAGAAATCTTTCCTTTTCAGATGACTCGAATAAATTGGCCCAACTTTCTCAGACTCTGATGCTTTTTCAGACTTTCACTGCTTTGGCGTTGTGCCTTCGTACTTCAGCAACTTACTGATAATATGAGCTTATGGTATTTGTCTGCATAAAAAAAATTAATTGTGATATTTTGCGAGCTCTTTGATGATAATATTCTTCTGACTTCAAAATTAGATTAAAAATGGCAACTATTGCTTTGTAAGAACTTCAGTTTTCCTGGCGTTTGCCAGCCATAAATTACTATATTAAGAACTGATTTTCATCACATGGAGAGAAATAATTAAAATAATACATTGAGATCAGAAGTCAGCAGAACAATATTTATTTGCTTCAAGTAGTAACCATTGATTATTTTTGAAAACTGAAAACGTGAAAGTGGGTCGTTTTTGTATAATGATATAAAAGACAGGACAATAGTTGTGAATTGACATGTACAATATACTTAAAAGTACGCGAGTATTGAAATAGTTGGCCATAAATATTAAAGGAAAATAACGACTGAAACACTTGGTCACCTTTAAGTATGTAATTGGCTGCCGTGAACAATCATTAAAGCCAGATCTGTTACGGACAGGAACTGTTATGAGGAAG
>NC_089750.1:59649706-59659706 GCF_040412425.1 Macrobrachium rosenbergii
TTTATTTTTGCGGGGGCAGGTGGGACCGAGAATTCTTTTCAAGGAACCATTTTCAAATTACATGTAAGAAGAAAAGATGCCTTCCCACTCTTCCTCCAACTATGAAAGATGTATTTTTTCTAATGCAATTTATTTTCGTGCTTTTATAATAAAGTTCACACTTATTTTTTCCAGTAAGCACTTTTTAAGATTAATAACTATGCAAATGATAAATAATACATAAATTAAGCAGAAAAGCCCTTACAATTTTATGATCATGGAACATTTTTATATGAGTAAAACAGTTTTCTTCAATGAAAGGTAATTGCTTTGGAAAAATGACGCACGCAATCTGCATTGCGCCATTAGATTGAACTGTTTCTCCTGCTACTTTTAAGAACTGTACAGCAACAGTGTTTTGTCTTGGTAAAATATTTTTAATAATTTTTTTTCATATATTTCTTCTTGACATTTCGAACCCTTCATTCAGCCTAGTAACTTTAATACCGTTTTTTTTAGTGATCAAAATTCAAAAGAGGTTTTATGAGACGTTTCATCATTTTATAGATCCATTTTATCTGTTTTATGGCACCGAAAAGCCTAATAAACGAGATCGTATCTCGAAAACATCGGTTGTCCTATCCATTCACCTGACAGGTCCCAAAATAACTGGCCTTCATTGGCATAATCTAGAACCACCTTTCGCTTAATTTACGTTATATTAGTTTTCATGTTCTTCTGCAAATGATATACTGTAAGTGCCCCGAATTCCTCAACCCCTTAAGTAAATTCATTCTCCGTTCTTTGGAAAATATTTCACATGGTAATTAAAATATTTCGTATGGTAGTTAAAAGAAACAGTTAATGACTTTAGTAACTAAATTCATCGGGAATGAGGGTTAACTGTAAGATGTAATGCTAAAGTTTGTCAAATATTTAAACTTGGCGGTTTTTTGTTCATTTTTTATTCTTTTTCACTAAGTTCGTTTTTGTTAGTTCGTGGTGTTAGTAGCGACGAGCAAACTTATTGGTATAGTATGTATGTATGTATGTATGTATGTATGTATGTATGTATGTATGTATGTATGTATGTATGTATGTATGTATGTATGTATGTATGTATGTATGTGTGCCATGGTTCAGTGGCAGGTCACATCACTGACATATGCATGGTCTGTGGGCGAACCCATCCTGACACCCACTAGTCAGCTCATCTGTGAATGGGTATCACCTGAAGTATAAAAAAAAAAAAACGCAAAGTGGGATGGGGGGACTGCATATTGCTGGTAACCATCCTGAAGAACCTGTATACTTGAAGAGAGAGAGAGACTGAGAGTGTGAATCTAGATCATGAAGAACGAATAGACTGCAAGATGAAGCCTTCGTCCAGACTCTTAATCCCCAATCACAGCCCAAGCTATGTGCATACTCTTAGTTCTGGGGCTGTAACACACTTAGGAATTCTCTTTGGGAGTCTTTGAAGCATGGTCCTAATCTCTCTCTCTCTCACTCTCTCTGTCTCTCTCTCACTCTCTCTCTCTCTCTGTCTCTCTCTCACTCTCTCTCTCACTCTCTCTGTCTCTCTCTCTCTCTCTCTCTCTCTCTCTCTCTCTCTCTCTCTCTGTCTCTCTCTCTCTCTGTCTCTCTCTCTCACTCTCTCTCTCTCTCTCTCTCTCTCTCTCTCTCTCTCTCTCTCTCTCTCTCTCTCTCTCTCTCTGAATTTAGCTTTTGTGAAGAACTTTAATTTTAAAAATAAAAGATTTTTATGTTATCCAGCATATTCTTTTGATGTTCAATAAATAAACATGAAGGCTGGCAAGAGAAAAATTTCTATAAATGTTCAAGGAAGAGAATTTTTAATTGGAACACTGATAATTTCCTTAAACAAATTATATTTCAGCTCTGTGATAATGGGCAATAAAGTTAGACTTATCGTTAGGAGAACAGCCGTCCATAATTAAGAGGCTTTTCCCCCAAAAAAGTAGTACATGGATAAATTAGTCATATTTATAATAATTTCAAAATTTTGTAACATCATGAAGTTCATGTAATAAGTTGCTTGAGAGATTAGCTTACATCATTTTGAGTAGTAATGACCATTTTGACTGGTTATGTCTTTACCCTTTAGAGTTGGGGTTCCACAGATATTCTTGTTTCTCAATTATTATTTTGGGATGAGTTTCTAGCCCCTACCCCTTTTCGTCCTTACTGTGACCTATATTCGACTATGTTGAGTCTGACAATATATTTTACATCTTGTTCAACAGAAGTGCAATGTGTTTGAACGTGACGGTTTAAAATCAGTTAGTATTGTTTTGGGATTAGAACCGAGCTCGCTCTCTCTCTCTCTCTCTCTCTCTCTCTCTCTCTCTCTCTCTCTCTCTCTCTCTGTCTGTGTGTGTGTGTATGTGTGTGTAGATCCATAGATAGATATACTATCCCTCCAACATATATATTTTATACTTTTTATACTAATTCACTTTTACTATGTCAGGTGTTTAACGTGAGGTATTTATAAGTGTTTTTGTGGCAATTAAAGTGGCAAATATCGAATATAGTGACGAGTCGAGCTAAAATTTCTCGCAATATATCTAACAACCTTGAGTGAAAAACGCCTCTAACTTCCCAGAAGAAAATATGTTGGACAACATCACTGATCGAAGTTTCGAACTTTCCGGAAGGGCATTCCGCATGCTGGAAGTTTGGTCGTAGGGACTCGGATTGTTATTTCAGACAGGCGTATTTGATGCATTCGAGGTTGTATTTGTCAGTACATGGCTAAATCACCTTCGTTCCTTGAGGTTTGCGGAAAATAATAATAATAATAATAATAATAATAATAATAATAATAATAATAATAATAATAATAATAATAATAATGTGTAATAAAAACCACAATGATATAGTAAATATATTACATGTAAAATAAACAAAGACTTTCGAACACTTGAACGGCGCTGCTCATCAGTGCTGACGTCAGCACTGATGAGGAACACTTCAAGTGTTCGAAAGTCTTTGTTTATTTTACATAGCAATATATTTACTATATAATTGTGGATTTTTATTACACAGTTTGTTTTTCACGAAATTGTGAATCTCTTAGCAATAATAATAATAATAATAATAATAATAATAATAATAATAATAATAATAATAATAATAATAATAATAATAATAATACAGTAAAATTTAATCGCAGGCATCAATTTAATAGCAGGCATCTTCTTTTAAGAAAAGGTAAACTGAATTCTGATTTTTTCCTGTTTACAAACAGACATTCTTTACATTAGGCGCGTGTCTAGCCAGTTGGTGGTACTTTTTCGTAGGTACATATGTGCAAAGTGGTAATAATAATAATAATAATAATAATAATAATAATAATAATAATAATAAAATAATAATAATAATAAAGTTTCCATAATTGCTCAGTCGTTGCGATTTCAGTCAAATAGGACTTTTGTCTTTTGTTTCTTTTGTTTAGGGCTTTTGTAAGCTCAAAGAAAGTAAACAGACTTTTCAGGGAACTGTAATATGTTGCTCAAGTGAATTTCAAACTCATGTAGCCTACATCTGCTTTACTGGAAAAGCCGTGTTGGGATTACCTTTATTAAATTATAAGACCATACTCGATTCGATTCTTGGAAAACATACTCCAGTTAAGGAGTTCAACAATGGTATTGCAGCAAACATCATATTTTATACAGTGGGCTGCAGAGGAAATGCAATTACTGTCTTACATTCAATGGCCACCAACATCATAGTATTCTTTCCCACCCCCGCCCCCTAGGCCGGTAGTGCCACCAGCGTGCCTCATATGGTGCACTGTAGGCATTATTTAAGTTTCTTTGCTGCGTCCCGTCGGCCCCTAGCTGCAACCTGTTCCATACCTTATACTGTACCTTTGTTTTATATTGCAACTGCGAGGTTTTCTTCCTGTTACAACTTTCAGACTTCCTTTACTCTCAATTTCATTTCAGCGCTGAATGACCTCATAGGTCCCAACGCTCCCGAACGCCTACCCAGTTAACGTGTCCAGTCTTATAAATATGTACGGTGCAATTTTTACTCGTCATCCTAAATCACCACTTAACACTAGGATTAGTGCAATGCGTAACATTGTTAGACGCACAAAAGATGAACCATCTGTGTAGGTGTACGAAGCGGCTGATGTCGATTTCAACAGTGAATTGAATTGCTCTTCGTGAGAGACTAGTTTATTGGACACCCCCTCCCATCCTGTGAAAGATACATATACAGGACGCCCAAAAGGGTTGAGTCACATAGTGGAATAACCCCTGTCTCGACTCATAAGTACTGGTGAAAGTATGTCACGATAGTGACTTGGTGCACGCTACTCTTTTTCATTCACAGATATTAAGGCACAAATATCATTTAACAGAACTCACTATATCTTGTGATTTTGACCACCAGTTCTCAGGAGAAATATAAGTTTAACACCGACTCTGCTGTTCATTAGCCTGTCGAATTCGGGTTCTGTACTTAGAATTAATATTAACCAATTTTCGCAAAATGGCCCAATTTCGAAACCTGGCCAGGACAGAAGCACTTATCAATTATAATGTCCTTCGGTTATAAGAAATTTCCAGGGTATAGTGAATTCAAGATTAAATGAGATAGATGTTAGCAATAGTATTTGCTGTAGAATTTACATATAATAATGTTTTAAAAGGCCAATCAAAACCAGTATTATCTGAGGCTTTTACGAAGAAATTCTAAAAAAAATTTCTTTGCAAACGATGTTAAAATATGCCTCAAACAGAAAAATTCCCAAGGTTTCCTCATGGATATGTTACAACAGTCAGCAAAATAGCAGATACCTTGAAAATAAAAGCCTCTTGTGAATAGCTCACGAATTTGGAAGTCAATTCCTCTCCATTTCTCCCAACCATTTTATGAAAATATGAAGGCTGTTGAAAATCTGATTCATTTCCTTTGACGAGATGAGAAGGGTAGATCATTCGCTGTCCTATGGAATATACTGCGGGGTGAGAGACACGGTACTGAATATTCTCTTACGTTCTGCAGCCTCTGTAACTCCGGGCTATTGCAGCGGAATACTTCAATGGTTTTAAATTCCTCTCTCTCTCTCCAATCTCTCTCTCTCTCTCTCTCTCTCTCTAATCTCTAACACACACACACACACACACACACACACACACACACACACACACACACACACACACACACACACACACACACACACACACACACACAAATTTAGTAGTTGTAAGATATTAATCCCGTCTGTTTTATCTTCATTTTCGTCATCATCAGCGTCATCATAAATGTTATAATTATGACTGATATTTATCTTATGGTGAAAAAGTACCGAATAATTGTAATAAGCGGACATAAATTGCTGGTAGCTTTTGACGTATCAGTGCTGACTTATTGTGAAACAATTTCATCAGTATAATGCATTTTGTGTGATGTAAATCCCGCCTACTTTCAATCTAAGTTTTCCCAAAAGGAAAGCTACCTAGTAAGTAGCTACGAAGAATTTATTTCTGCGATTTTTTTTATCACTAGGTCAATTGTAGACTCCTCCATCATTTTTATTAGTTACAACAGACCTGTGGATATATATATATATATATATATATATATATATATATATATATATATATATATATATATCATATATATGTGTGTGTGTCTGTGTGTAACTGAATAACGGAAATATGGAACGTGTGAATATATAAATAAAGGAAATATATTATATATACTGTATAATAAAATATGGATATATATATATAATATATAAATAATATATAAATATATATATATATATATATATATATATATATATATATATATATATATATATATATATATATATATATATATATATATATATATATATATATATTATATATTATATATGTCTGCGTGTGTCTGCGCTTGAGCAGTCTTTTTTTATATGCTTGTATCTCACATACGGGACAAAAGAAACTTGTTTCTGTTGATCTGTGCGAAGTTTATTCGGGCAAATTTAGATAAACCCAGTGTTTTCGTCCAGTATAGCTTCTCTCTTTGATGCGGGACCGTTCACTCTATCAATTTCATCCCTTGATGGACAAAGGATTATACGGGTTGCACAATCCTTTGATGATTTATTTTGTATACAGAAACGTTCAACCTAAAATTATTCCCTTGTAACAATGGTTGGTTAAGTTGTGAAAATGAATGGGGTGATGATTTTGTATCTTTATTATATTGTGCGTGGTTTATTTCCAAGTTCTTTTTATTTTCTAGTTTCGTTTATATACAGGAAGACAATCAGCTGTTGATTCGTTTCAGTGAAATAATTGTAAGAAAGTAATGACAAACTACAGTGGAAGATAAGACTCCTGATATATAAAATAAATTATTCAGTTGCTGAGGGTCTGTATTGTCTTGTTCATTATTAGTTAATTAAACCCCTCCCTGATTTAAAATTCACGAAAGAAAAAATGTAAACTCCTCTTGGAACAAAAAGCGATTTCTGGTTATGTATTAACCTAATGAAATTAAAGAAATTGTTTATTAATTTTTTTTTCTGTGAATGAATTCTCACTCTGGGTAATAGTCTTCTTGCTATTTGTCCAGAGGGCAGCAGTATTTGTGTCCCACATATCATTTACCGTTTTTCTAGATTTTTAAAATTTATTTTAGGAGTGATATTAGACAATTTTGTTCCAGTTAAGCTGTAGAAAATACTCCCCTGCAGTATTGCCCTGTGTGTAATTAAAGTAAATTTAGTCTTTGAAGTAGTGAAGTCAATATTTACTTTTGAGTAACCACAAGGAAATACAGTATCCTATTCAGAAAGGGTTTCCTACTTTAGTCCCCCCAAAAAATGCTTATAAGTAATACATATAAAGCAGTTAATAACAATACGAAGTAACAAATGATAAATAATAGTGATAATATTATTAATTATTATCGAATGCCAGTAACTAAAGGTACGCAAACATTATAACGAATAATGAATAAAGTTTTAAATAATAAAACAAAGTTTTAAAAATAAACAAAGCTGGAGAAGTAAAAGAACCATCAAGCTAAAGAACTGAACTTTTGACAATGAATTGTTACTCCACAATAAGCTGTAGGTCCCGTTGCTAGGTAACCAATTGGTTCTTAGCCAGGTAAAATAAGTCTAATCCTTCGGGCCAGCCTTAGGAGAGCTGTTAATCATCCCAGTGGTCTGGTTAAACTAAGGTATACTTAACTTAACTTATGGCTTAGAAGTTTGTCGCATCCCATTGCTTGAGAAAATTGGTTGTATGGTAGCCACCTCGCCTAATGTGCGGTAAATAAATAGACCTGTTCAGATGGTACAGCAACCATTGGTACTAGCACAGATATTCCCAGAAGTGATATGAGGTATGTCATTTAAATTAGAATCCCTTCATGAAATTACAAACGCTTAATTCAGCAGATGATCATACATAGAAGTTAGTCTGTTGCCGTCAAGCTTTTTAGGATTCTGCTCTTACAGAGAACACCTGGCAAACGTCGAGTTTCAGTTCACTCCTTAATTTAGGTAAAATCATATCATTACTTAGTGGCAAAGATTACTGATACAAGAGCAGGTGGAGTAATGAAGCCTTGGGTGGAGTATGTTGGTGGTAGAAGGTCAAGAGGCGTGGGGAGAAGATTAGATATTATTTTCAAGTGATGGAGGATTTGGAGGGGAAGGATATATGGGAGGTAGATGCTTTGGACAGAAATAGTTAAGAGTAGACCACGAGGGTAAGCGACCCTTTAGCTTAGGGATGGTGATAATAAAAGGAGCAAAATGGGCCATTAATTCATTTATGGATAGAGATATCCACATTTGTGTATCGATTTACCTATATTTATTAGTACACCACACATTTAGGCTAATTATTCCCATATATAATGTCTAAATCGTCGTCTGTGTTGGGCAAGTATTTGTAAGAGTACAAATAAATATCAATATTAAAGAGACGCCTTAAAATTACAGATTTCCCATTTTCTATATTGTCTATTTGAATGCTATAAAGAAAATTGACTCATTTATAGGGTAACTCAAGAATGTTATGCCCATCGGCGTCCTACGATAATTGGCCCTAGTAATGAACCGTTGATTGGGATAACCGTAGAACTAGTTTTAATAACAATCGTTGTTATTTTTGTACTTTACTAACACAACTCAATATTATATTTTCTATTAATGTGATCCAATAAGCTTAAGGAAATCATACTAAAATCAAGCGCCAATTTACTGGTACCGGGTTATCTACCGTCTTTTGTTTTAACATTCATTCCCATGGGGCTGGTACTAATTGGAGTGGTTGTTTTATTAACACAAAAAATTTACCCAATTGATGAACCGTTGTTGTTGCTTATGGTTAAGATGGTGTTATGCCAGCAAGAGCTCTTGCTCATAGAACAGCCTGCAAGTGTCATTCAGTGATTTTGAAGTGACAAAATGGTTACGATCAAAATGAGTAAAAATTGATAGAATACAAGTGAAAACTGGTCGCATGGAGTTACAATTAATATGGATAGGAAGAAAACCCCTTCAAACCCTCAGACCCGAGTCAGTAGGAGGAAAGGCGTGATTAGATATCATGTTAAAGTGATGGAGGATTTGGATGGGAGTGATTTATGAGACGTAGAAGCTTTGGGTAGAAATACTTTGAGAAGACCATGAAGGTAACCAACCCTTTAGCTTAGGCATGGTGGTGATGACGAAGAATGAAATTATTATTTACTTGATAAATGCTATTGCAGTATAGACCGATCGTTGAATATATTATTACTAATCCATTGGTCAATGAAATCAGAAGGCTATGTTTTTACTGATGTATGCGCGTGTTTGTGCATGCTTCAGCAGGATGTTTGTGAATGTACTGGTAGATACGTTTGTACGTGTGATGGCGGGATATCTCGAGAGCAGGTTTTTACTGATGTATGTGCGTATTTGTGCGTGCTTCAGCAGGATATGTTTGTTGAATGTATTGATAGATGTGTTTGTACGTGCGATAGCGGGATAACTCGAGAACCGGTGAAGGGTTCTTGATTAACTTTGGTCAAGAGATCCGGTGGCTTCCTACAGATTTCGACTTGATACCTGGCCCAAGCAAAGGTGGTTGTTTTTATTTCACTATTTCTATTGAAATCAAAACAACAAAAGTACTGATATTTACTGAAGGACGAAGATGGCATTGTTGCTAACATTGTAAAGAAATATCCTTGGACAAATAACCTCATCTCTGAAAATGACGACCTAAAAATTGTAAAGGAACTGACAGCCAAAGATGACAAATATAAACACTATATAGTCAAATGCACACCACAAATACGAAAGACTATCTATGACAGAGGTGATAGTGTTTACACTGTATAGCCGCTGCAAAGTATATGACTGTTACATGCCCTATCAGTGCTATAAATGACAGGAATTTGGTCACAGCGCAACAAATAATTTTAGAAATGACCAAGCTTGCTCCAGATGTGGTGAAAATCACAAATCAAATGAATGTGCTAGCAGCATCTTCAAGTGTAAAAATTGTGTAAAGAAAGGCCATAGTGATACTAAACATAAAACATGATGGCACAGTATATGAAGAATATGTATCAAAGGTAAAAAATATTACGGACCATGGCTTTGACTAATAATCTTCTATGCAATTTAATAAACATACAGTCCGTAGGAAATAAAACTAACACTATTAGAAATCTGATAAATGATCCGGAAGTGAAGAGCATACAAGAAGAATGCAAATTTAAAAAGGAACTAAAGACTCCCCTATTCTGCAGGAGCTACGATATTGACGAGAAAACACTGAAAGACAATTATAAAATATAAGAAGTACCTCATTTCAAAAACGTACATGGGCCCGCCAGAGAGGGAATTTTCCCTGTGAAGGGCTGTACATAAAACCCAACAAAGTAGTAACAATCAACGCCAACGTTACTGCAAACCCGATAAACTTGGCGCGTTATATCCTATTAAAATAACAGCAGCGTCCCTTGTCAATGGGACTTC
>NC_089750.1:59667206-59682206 GCF_040412425.1 Macrobrachium rosenbergii
GCTCCTCCAATGAATAAATACTCCTGCCAGTAGGGATTTCATCGTACTTATCATCTTATGTTACTTCTTGTAAATCAAGTTTTTGAAATCCTTATACTACAAGTTAAGTTTGTGTTTTCATTATATATACATATACACACTAGTGGTAAATTATCCAGTGGTGTTGGAGTAACCTTAAAACTAGTTTGAATGACATTCGTTGATATTTTTGTAATTAATACAACAACTCGATATTGGATTTCTTATGCTGCTAAATCCATTATTAGTTTAATAAGAAAGGCATACTAAAATCAACCGCCAATTTATCGGTACAGAGGTATTTAGCCTACCAACTTTATTTGTTTTAAAATTCATTCCCATGGGTTTGTTACTAAACACGGTTGTTCATTAATGCAAGAATGTACCCAACTGATAAACTGTTGTTGTTGCTTATGATTAAGATGACGTTATGCCAGTACGTATTCTGCTCATACAACAACCTGCAAGTGATGAAATGGTAATGGATAAAATGAGTAAAAATTGATAGAATGCAATTGAAAAATAGTCACGATAAGTTAAAATTTCTACAAGAAGGACTAAAAAAACCATCAAACCCTCACGTCCCCGTCAGTCGGAGGGAAAAGAAAGTGGCTTAGTTTTAGACCACTGAGCTGATTAACAGCTGATGACAGGGCTATATGCCTGAAAGGATTAGACTTTTAATTTACTTCCTAAGAACCAGGTGGGCAACTTAGCAACGGGACCTACAGCTTATTGTGGAATCCGTGAACCATTATAGTTCGAGAAATGAATTTCTATCACCAGAAATAAATTCCTCAAGTATTCTTCAGCCGGATCCTAGGCTTTATAACTGTCGAATGACGGAGGGAAAGCATGATAGTGGCGAGTCCTGGAGAGTCATAGATGGCCAGTTGGGAAACTGAGTAGTTTATCGTAATAGAGAAAGTGCAAAAAAAAAAAAAAATCTCCAGATTCCATACCGTAATTAACTTAAAGAGAAAAGTAAAGTAAAAACCATCGATCTTTAGAGTGGGGGATCTACGGTGGAAATGGAACAAAACGTTTAGTGGGAGAGAAATCTGTTTTTCGCCTTGAGTGAGGGAAGACGTGCGGTTGTTTCTCTCAAGGAGAACTGTGTTCAGTCAGAGTATTTGATGGTACTCGATTTGTGTTTGCCCCTCATGAGAGGACTGTAGAACGTAAGCGTAAAATTATGTTTTGTTTATATCCATACCTCAGTAAGGCGATAAAGGAAAGAAGTAATAGCGTAGGCTGAGTCCACACGATCGAGCTTTGTTCGACGAACCCCGATGACGTCAGAGGCGGAGTAACAGCGGGCAAAGTCAGAAGTTTGCCCGCTTCTGACGTCACACCGGACAAGTTCGTCGAACAAAGCTCGATCGTGTGGACGCAGCCTTAAGTGGAAGGCAGGGCGATAGTTGAAGGATTCGGTCGTATGACGTTAGGAGACTGAATAGGGAAAGTAAAGTTATTAGGAGAAACGGGAATTGACAATCAAAGTGATTAGCAACTTTCGTAGTACTTGCTCATCAAGAAGATCGTCGGGACGCGAAATCCCATACTGTTGTTGAGCATTGCCGAGATATTCTATTAATGGTTTACTGACTTCCAGTGATAAGAACTAACTTCCTGTTACGTCGCTAATTTGCACAGGAAGTACCTAAGCTCACCTTGAGTCATCATTACTTTCAATTGGTCTTTCCCAGGCCAGTAGGTTAGGGAGCTTGTATTGTGGAAGGCAGACAGAGGGCAGCTTCGAGGTTTGAGGTTTGGGGTCGGGAATTGGGATTAGGAGCCGAATGAGGGGTGGGGGCTGTGGGCGTTGGCTGCTCGGCTTGTATGTCTTTCTCGACTCGAAACAGACGTTAATTCCACTGGTGGTTCGGTTGTTTCATTCCGTGGTTCTTGGATTGTAATTGGTTTGGGTGCCGTTGCAGGAATTTGTGTCAGCCTACATAGCTTTGTTTTTTGCCTTCAACTGTGCAACTTGAGTTAATCCAACACTGCATCGTTTGAACCACATGATGAGGTTCAGAATAACTGAGGCATTTTAAAGTAAAAGACCCCCTTTTTTTTTTTTTGTCCAGACATTCCTGGTCTCGTGTCCTGCTGCAAAAGGTACCAATTATAGGACCCCTGCAACGTTCCCGGTATGGCTGTATACACTAACTCTGGACGACCTATTTATCGTCAGAAAAATTTGGAGTGTAGTTGCCATGAAGTTCTTTGTTTTAAAAGTTTCAGTAAGTTCTACAATGTGTACATACTTGCTGTTTACCGTGATCCAAATATTGACGATTCTATATGTGACTGTCTTTTGGAAAAGATTAGCATGGCTACAGTCACAGAATTCAAAAGCTTGTATTTGTGGAGACTGTAATGCAAAGCACAGCGAGTGGCTAAATTCAAATTCCACAGATCAACATGGCCGGTCTGCTCTTGAGTTCTGTGTTTCCACCGATTTTGTCCAGCTAATCGAGGAACCGACACACATTTCTGGTAATAGATGAGACTTCATATTCACAGACGTTCCAGCTATTGTCAAGTCCAATGTCTGTGAACATATGGGCACTTCTGATCATTGCGCCATTGAGATGGACATATCTGTCAGTCAGTATATTCCTAATTCCACCATTGGAGAAACGGTCTGGCTGAAATAGAGGCAATTGGGATCGCATTACTGAAGCTTGCCGGGCACTTAATATTTCAGATGCTATATTAGATGCCGATCCCAAGCAACTAAATGAAATGCTGATGGCTATTTTAAAGAGGTATGTCCCTAAAAAGCTCATCAAATTTAGGACAAATGACCAGCCATGGTTTGATGATGCATGTAGACGAGTCTTTCATGACAAACAGGCCAAATTCTGCGCTTGGAGACAAAATCGTTCAAATGAAAATTACACGGCTTTTTGTTGAGTCGCCGTGGTGCGAACAGAACTTACCAGATAGCCGAGAGAAATTACAATAATTCCTTAAACTTGAAGGAATTACTCAGCCTCATCTGTGGTGGACCAAATTGGCATCATCTATCTTTGGGAGCAGGCTCGTCTTCCAGACCACCACTACCAACAGATGATGGCAGACTGGTTACTGGCCCTAGGGAAAAGATTGAACTGCTTTATCGAGGTTTTGAAGCTAAGCAGTTAGCTGAGGGTGTCCCTCTCCTTGATACTTGTCATTCTGAACCTATTCTTACAAAATTTGCATTTCGCTCTAGGGATGTTAAGAAAAATCTGGATAATCTTTATAGCTACGAGATGGTTTCTTCCCTTTGTTTTTTAAAAAAGTTTTTAGCTTGTTGTCTCCCAAGATTAGTAGATTCTATAGATTTTTATGTCGGCGTGGTATCTTTGCGGATGAGCGCAAGCTTAGTAAGACAGTGCCTGATCCAAAGAGTGGCATATCTGCAGACTGCAGTAACTACATGCCAATCTCTATTCTCCTTGGTGCTCTCCAAAGTTGCTGAAAAACTTATTTTTAAGCCACCATATATGTATGTGGAATCTAAAGGATTGTTAGCTGATTGTCAGTATGCATACAGGCAGCAGTTGGATACCTGCGATGCTCTTTTAGACTTGACATGCCATTTGCAAGGTAACCTTGATAAGGGTTTTGAATGTAGAGTAATTCAAATAGATTTTAGTGCTGCTTTCGATTTAGTAAATCACAAGGCACTTATAAGCTTCAGAATCTTGGAGTTTATTTATAAACTTCAGAATCTTAGGATTACTTCTAGCCCTTTCCTGTCCAATTAACGTAATATTACGCAATAACCCCCTACCCCCCTTCTTTTCTGACTGACGTAATTTTACGTAAAATTTACCGACATTTTTCGTACGTCTGGTAGGGGTAAATTTTTTTTATTTTCGGACAGTTGGTGGTTTCCATAGGCTAAAGCATACCTTGGACCGTGTAACTCAGGCATCGATACGCCAGGCAAACAGTCCCTATACTGCGAATGCGCAAATCCCTGGCATAGTAAATTTCTCACAATGAAATCAGCTGATCCTACCCGCGTTTCTCTCTCGTATCTTACATTTTTTTTTATATATAAAATGTAGGATTACATTATTAGAAACACTCTGTTTCGTATCCTCTATGTTCTATAAATTTTTTAGTTCCTCTACTGTGCATGCGCAAATCCATGGCTAGTAAAATTCTCACAATGACATCAGCTGATCGCATCCACGCAGGCCTGGCAGGCCACACTTCTGCCAGAGACCATGCGTACGAGATTGGGTAAACACGTGTGGCTGTTTACATACAGCGACGTTAATCGAGAACAGTTTCCAACATGCTCTCGCAAAGTTTTTACGGTAAAACTAGCGGAAAACGCGTTAGTGCATCACATAAGAGACGTCTGGATTTTAGGCATCGCTCTGAATCTCATTTTTCATTATCATATATATCGATATTTAGAGAATTTTGTTAGGTTTCTCATAAAAAATAATTCATTCACCTAACTGTTATAGCTTTTGAGCTAAGAACGATAATGTTGACAACAGTAACATTTTTTTTTTTCGTTTCGAACAGCTTATATCGTCAAAATGAAAGTGTTGCTGTTACCAAAGCCATTTTTCTTGACTCTCACTTTATTCCTCAACCTTTCCTCTACATTTTTGTATATTTACAAAGTAATTTCTATGAAAAAATCCGAGCTAGGGCTCTTCAAAAAAAATGTCTAGCGATAATTCTCACCGTATGCCGGGCAGCGCGCTCTGTTTCCTACCCACTTTTCTACCAATTTTTCACCAACTGGACTTATTCGTTTTTCATTGTTTTATATGTCGATATTTAGAGAATTTTCTTGGCTTTCTCATAAAAAATAATTCATTCGCCTAACTGTTATAGTTTTTGAGCTACGAACAATAATGTTGACAACGGTAACTTTTTTTTTTCGTTTCGATCAATTTATAACGTCAAAATGAAACTGTTGCCGTTACCAAAGCCATTTTTCTTGACTTTCCTTTATTCTTCAACTTTTCCTCTACTTTTTCGTATATTTACAAAGTAATTTCTATGAAAATAACCGAGATAGGGCTCTTCAAAAAAAAAAAATTTTCTAGCGATAATTCTCACCATAGGCCGGGCAGAGCGCTCTGTTTCTCACCCTCTTTCTATCAATTTTTCACCATCTGGACTTATTCGTTGTCCATTGTTTTATATGTCAATATTTAGGGAATTTTATTGGCTTTCTCATAAAAAAATAATTCATTCGCCTAACTGTTATAGTTTTTGAGCTACGAACAATAATGTTGACAACGGTAACTTTTTTTCGTTTCGATCAATTTATAACGTCAAAATGAAACTGTTGCCGTTACCAAAGCCATTTTTCTTGACTTTCCCTTTATTCTTCAACTTTTCTTCTACTTTTTCGTATATTTACAAAGTAATTTCTATGAAAAATAACCGAGATAGGGCTCTTCAAAAAAAGTTTTTTCTGGCAATAATTCTCACCATAGACCGGGCAGAGCGCTCTGTTTCTCACCCTCTTTTCTATCAATTTTTTCACCAACTGGACTTATTCGTTTTCCATTGTTTTATATGTCAATATTTAGGGAATTTTATTGGCTTTCTCATAAAAAAATAATTCATTCGTCTGACTTTCATAGTTTTTGGGTTACGAACGAAAATATAAAAATAAGTAAAGAATTTTTTTTTCGTTAAATAACTCACATTTTTTCGTATTTAGAGGGCTGGGACTCTTATTCTGACTATTCCACCATAAAATATAAACATTTAGAAAAAAAGGACAGCAAAATGAACGTTGTTGGCATAACATTTCTATTTTTGCTGAATTTTCGAAATAATTATTTTTTCGCACTGTCGAGCGCTCCCAGAAACATCGGGGCTCGTGTACCCTCAGTGATGTGATAACTATACAGATATGAAAGGGCTAGATTTCCCTGCAGGTAGCCGGCAGCGAGGCTGCTGTGGACGGGATCTTTAGTGAACTAAGACCTATTGTGTCTGGAGTTCCACATGGCAGTGTTCTTGGTCCACCGTTATTTTTTAGTGTATACAAGTGATATGGTTGTTAGCCTGGAAAACAAGTTTAAGTAAGCTGATGATGCAACACTTGGAGGTATAGTAAAGTCTCCACTTATGAAAAATGAAGCTGCCCTCAGCCTTAATCGGGGCATGGACCGGATCGAGGAATGGTGTAACCGGTGGGGTATGAGGCTGAACTCAGTAAAATAAAAACACTGTTGATTAGCAGATCTAGTACAGATTTCCCACCCCATCCTCCCCTTCAGGCGTATGGGACTTTGCTGAATGAGTCTGAAGCTTTAACTATTCTAGGTGTAACTTTTGACTCTCATCTACTTTTGAGAAACATCGATGAAAGTTTCAACAAATGCCGCACAAAAGTTAGGTATTGTTCATAAGGCCTCATATATTTATAACTGATAAAATCATTGCAGCCTGTTTTAGGTCATTTATACTCCCTTTACTAGAATATTATTCTCCAGTATGGGTGTCTGCTTCTGCCAGAGATTTATCTCTTTCAGATAGTGTTTCGCGGTGGTAGGTTTCTATTTCCTAATAGTAGCAGTTATGATTTGGACCATCGACGGATGGTCTTTTGTCATTTTTCATAAGTTGCATTTCAACAGAGATCTTTCACATTCACAATTGATCCCTGATCCCCTTTATCTGTCTAGAGCAACCAGATTCGCTGAACAGCATTATAAATTTTCAGTAAATGTGCCTCGCTGTCGAACTTCTCAGTTCCATAGGTCCTTTATTCCTCGCACCGTTGGACTGTGGAACAGCCTCGCAGAGGATCTCGTGCAATTGGAACTTAGGAAGAGGAAGAATTATTCAGTGATTTTGAAGTGATGGAATGGTCATTGATAAATAGGATGCAATTGAAAAATTATTGCATGAAATTAAAATTAATTTTAATTTCTACAGATATGATTAAAAGCCCTTTCAAATCCTCAGGTCCCCAGGGAAAGGGTGATAGTAGCGAATCCTGGTGAGTCGTCGATGGCCAGTAAGGAAAAGTGAGAGTATCGTAATTAAAAAAACTGGGAAAAAACATAGAATCTACGGAGATTCCATTCCGTATTAACTTACTGAGAAAAGTAAAGTAAAATCCATCTATATTAAGGAGCAGGGATCAACGGCCGCGAAGGAAAAATAATATAGTAGTGGCACTTGCAGTTTTGTTTTTTTTCATTCTTATCTCAAAGGAGGGATGTAAAATTGTTTTGTTTATATCCCCGCGTCAGTATGGTGATAAAGGAAAGTTGATAGCTAAAGTGGAAGGATTTTCGTTTGACATCAGTCCGAAGAGGGAAAGGAAAGGTCTTAGAAGGAGAAACGGGAATTGACAATCAAAGTGATTAGCAACTGCCGTAGTGCTGATCTCTAAGGAGATCGTCGCGGCAGGAAGTCCCATACTGTAGTTAAATATTGTAGAGAAATTCTGTCAATGGTTTCATGACTTCCAGTGATAAGTACTCTCTACCTGTTACGTCGCTGATGATCTCCACGAATTTGCACAGGAAGCACCCAAGCTCACTTTGAATCATCAGTACTTGCAGTTAATATTCCAACTGTCCAGTAGGGTAGGGAGCTAGCACTGGAATGCAGATAGAAGGCAACTTCGGGGTTTGAGGTTTTGGGTCGAGATTAGGAGAAGGGTGAGAATGAAGGACTGTGGGAGTTGGCTGCTCGGTTTGCTTCTCTTTCTCTTGAGACGAAACTTTTGCTACTTCCACTGGTGGTTATGTTTCATTCCATGGTTCTTGAGTTGTAATCGGTTTGAGCGCAGGTATTTGTGTCGGTCTAGGTAGATTTGCTTTTCGTCTTCAACTGTGCAACTTGAGTTAATCTAACACTTCATTGTTTTACCACGCATGATGAGGTTCAGAATAGTTAGAGCACTTTAGAGTTAATGTTCTTCCCTTTATTTTTTACTTTATCCAGACATTCCATGGTCTCGTGTCTTCTGCAAATGGCATAAATTATAAGAACCCTGCAACGTTCCCGATGATGTCCATAGCACTGGAAGCGAAAACACCTGAGAGGCTCAGGAGTGTTCTCCTCTTTGGGGAAATACCCCTATATCCTTGGCCATACTTGGCTCGGAACTGGTCCTCTGAAGGTAGGCAGAATTTTCCGGGCACCGATAGTATGAGGGAGCTCCAGAAGAAGGCTCACAGGGAACGCTATTAGGTAAAAGGAAATGGTGGCCTTATTTAGTTTTTTATGTGGGTTCAGTGGTGTAATATCAGTGTAGGCCTTAGGTGGGATGGTAAATTCTCCCCTGTGATTTGGTCTTTCTGTGATGCTGATGCCTAGTTTTTCCTCTCAAGAGCAACCACCGCAGGGTAAGAGGTCCGTGGTCAGCTGGAAGCGCTCTAGCCCTCGGCAGTGGAGGGTACTCACTTGTGTCTGAGACTGGAGTACGAAATGATGAACAATGAGAGAGAGTCGAGGGAGGAGGACGAGAAGGTGGATGAGATGAACTTTCAGGGGAGTAGGGCGATGAGGAGGAGGGTTTGAGGGCATCGCAGGACGAGGCAGGGATGCTTACGAGGAGGAGGGGGAGGTGGAGACAGAAGGGGAACATGGGTGAGAGATTCTGAAGGTGTTGCCTAGTTTTTTCTTGTTCTCTTTTTCCCTCAGGGGGGACCAGCTTCGTCAGTCAAATAACCAGAAGGCAGCGGTCTTCTCCTCTTGGAACGAGTCTTGCTTCTCAGTCACTCTGACAACTGTGAACTCATCCAAACGAACAGAAGTAGGAAAGCGAATGATAAAGCCGTGTAACTGCCAAAAAGTTAAGGGCGTAACCACTGATTAGTGAGTGGGAGTCTCATTACACAAGACCTGGTTGATGAACTAAACAAACATTAGAGTAATGACAAATTATGATATGTTCATTTATATATTTAACTTTCCATATATACTGCTGACGAAAAATTAATTATTTGTCCATTAAAATTTAGATTTTAAACTTCCAAAACGTACAGTATTTCTTTTGAAGTAGTCGAAAGTTGTGATAGGTAAGAGGCTATTTTTTGAGCGTATCTTCATAGAGTGTTATTCTTAAAATTTTAATGAATATATATATTATATATATATATATATATATATATATATATATATATATATATATATATATATATATATATATGTATATGTATATGTATATATACATATATATATATATATATACTATATATATATATATACTATATATATATATATATATATATATATATATATATATATGTATATATATATATTTATATATAATTTATATATATATATATATATATATATATATATATATATAAATATATAGTATAGGCCTACTGTTTTTAATGGCGAAAGACTGTAGAGCATAGCGATAAAAAGCATTAGTGATCATGCATTCACGTACTTATAGATAACACCGTATTTTTGTATACCTTAATCTATGACGTATATTCTCGTATATGATTTGTAAATCGTCGTTATGGGGAGAAATTCTTTGTACGGGTACATTTAAATAAAGTTATAATTGACACCAGTTTTAAAATAGTAGCCTATATGTATGAACTGCACAATATTTGAACAATGGCAATTCTGTGTTCATTTATACATTCGACTGTCCATGACAAATACTAACGAATACTTTATAATCTTCGTCTAAAAGCACTTCTTCAGTAGTTAAATGCTGTAAAATTGTTCTGATGATTACACGTAAATAGATATGCTTACCATTGTTCTGAACATCATATATTCATTTGTGCATGTATAACTTATATTTTTATTTATATGTAATCATAATTATTATATAATATACGTAAGACATGCGTTCCCGTGAATTGTTTATAAATCGCTTTTGAAGAAAGTAAATATTCACATACATCAATAAACATATGTAAGTTATGCCTTAAACAGTGAATAATTCCCATTTTCTATATTTTTAATTACTCGTTTCATAGAAAATGTTGTAGTTTAGAGGGTGACGTTGGAAAATGGCCCTAACTTCAGTGAAATGATTTTAAAATATTTTTAGAAAGTTTGACTCGGTGATTGATTGGACAGTGAAACCATGCACATTTTTTGTAAAAATATAAACATTTTTGTTGCAATAATGACCTAGAACGTTATTTTATAACTCAGTTATCGATAAATGCTTGTAGCTCATTGTTTTTGTACCATATGGTCAACCTATCAGTTTAAGGCAAATGACAACGAATCTGTTTAATTAATTGGCTTGATAAAGGACTCAAAAATAGAGAAAAGAAAGTGTTCCTTTTGCCTGGAGGGATATTATTTAATCAAATCTTATGATTGTCTTACAATGAATCAAATTCCATGTGATTAACTTAATTTCTTCGACAGATATTAATTGGGATTTAAGCTTCCAATTAATGATTAGAGCAGATTTTGTTTATAAGAAAATTAGTCTGTCTTTGATTAAATTGAATAATTATAATACATTGTGTGACCGACAACCACGAATTAGGCTTTTTTTTTTTTTTTTTTTTTTTTTTTTACTGTATCCGTGTGAAGAATATTCTATTGAAATTCTCCACAGAGATTTTTTATTTTTCGGCTGCTTTTTATGATCTCAGCGTAGATCAGAAATTCAGCCAACTAATTCAGCTATCTTTAAGTACTTCCCTTTCATGCCATATCATTAACGTTAAATTTTTTTGCATTTTTCTCTTAAAAAATTCGGTCTTAAAACAGAGAAATCCGTCTTCAGTCGCAAGTTAAACAATAAGTGTTTGCTACCAGAAATCATTTAAACGTGAATGTCGTATTATAAATTAAATATAACGACAATCAAGCGGAAATATGAAAAGGCATTGACAACTAATTCTCCTCTTTATAAATGCTGTCGTTTGGCCATGATGCTGGAGAAGTGCTTTGATTTCTGAAAATGTTTTCTTTTTAAGGAAATAGACCTTTACGTATTCCTGTTCATATTTCAGATAATAGCCATCATATCTATGACTGCATCTGATGAAGCTTTTCAACAAAGCTTCGCAGCTTCTGATTCAGGTTATTCTGTTTTTCTCACAGTAGTTAACCTGCTTACCTAACTAAGACTACAGTAGTCGTAAGAAGGTTTTTACCCTTCCTCTCGTTAGATCTAGGAGAATTTATTCCTGTAAAAAGCATTAAAGTCTCCTGCGCGTAAAAATCAATAATTTTAACAACTGACCATCCCAGTTCTCTCGCTATCTCCCGATTTCCTCGACCAATTAAGGAAGGCCAGAGGCTGGGCCATTTCATTTAAGGAAACTGATGCCCCTTCGCTTTCCGTTGTTCGCTTTCAATCAACTCGGAGGAATAGGATTTGAGAATAGACCTCGTTATAAGGTCGACGCCAGATTTAATTTGGCCAACCCTAATGACGTCGTTCTATTTTGGGGCAATTCTGTTAACCCCTCGTATTCCCTTGTGTACACGGAGACTGTCACTCCTGCAGTGAGTGAATATTCCTGTCAGTCGAGAATTCTTCGTACTTATCTCCTTATGTGACTTATTTTGGAATTTTGTGCAATCATTCTACATGACTGCGCATACGTACAGGCGCACGCACGCACACATACACACATGTACATTCATACACACACGTGTACATTCATAAACACATACACCGAACAATTGTGTATGTGATAAAGTTACTGTATGTGTGTGTGTTTGCCGTTTATAATTATGAGATGGCGCTCTGACTCAGTTATTTTCTATAATTATGTAATTTATTCTTCATTTATGGGAAACAGTCTATGTAAAAAAAGTCGAATTATCCTTTCATATATTACAAAGATATTTGTAAAAATTTCACTTGCTCTGAAGCTATCAATTTTCCCTCTGCAATTTTACTTCATTATAGTAAATATACACCTCAAATGTTCAAGCCGAAAGCCACTGCTATAATTAACCTACAAAGACAATCAAATTCATCATCAACGTTAATTACGGAAGTCGTAGGGTTTCACGAAAGCGTCTGTTACCTTTGCCTCTAATATACTACATCCGTCTTAGCCATTTGACTCACGACTTCTAATAAATGATCCGGTGTTATTGGTTTTGCACGTCTCCCTTTCTCATGTATCACGGTAGCAAGTATTCATTGGCCTGACAGATGATGCCTTGTTGTTGGGCATGTAACTGGCACAGTATTAGTAAGTGCAGTACAGAGAATTCTCTGATCTAACTATCTCTAGGACTGTTCTGTTGACGTTGTCAGTTTAAGTGAGAAAGGTACAATGGATTCCCTGAGCTAAGAACATTCAGTATTGTTGCTGCCACTCTGTACGAAGAATTATTCGGGCAATGATGCATGATTATTATTGTGGTTGCTGTTAATTTCTTAGTACTGGTAAAGTGGTTTTCTGGGCTAACAAATGATGCATTATTGTTGATGTCGCTTGAATGTAATTACGGTACAAAGACTTCCTGGGATAATATATGATGCTGCTTTGCTCCTCTTGTGACACTCGCTCTTTAGTATGCACTGTTCTAAGCCATTCTAGGTTAATGATCGAGCGTTATTGCTGTTGTTGCTGTCCCCTTAGTAGAAAAATAGGTGTAAAAAATTCACTGGGTCACTATATTATGCAGCGCTTGCGTCTTTATCATTTCTTAACAAATATGGTATTCGTACACAACCACAATACTGAATATTGCCTGCATTAGTATAAGATGGGTATTTTAAGGATGTATTACAAAGGGTTCTCTCTCTCTCTTATCTTTGTTACCATATTCTGTGGCAGTCCAACCGTTCTTATTGAATAGTCAGTATTGCATTTTGCATGTACCCAGTATATTGGAATATTAATTTTAGAGAGAGAGAGAGAGAGAGAGAGAGAGAGAGAGAGAGAGAGAGAGAGAGAGAGAGAGAGAGAGAGAGAGAGGTTGGGAGAGGGGTGTTACATGATTACCTGCATTTGTGAACACTAGATGTTACTCCTTTTCTTACCACAGATTTGTTTTTTCTAAATAAGAATGCTTTTGTAGTTTACATATAGCTTAGTCAATTTGTCCCATAACTTCAGTAACATCCAATATAGAGTAAAAATTTGAAGTGATGTACAATATGACACAGGAATATTGAATGTGACTGATAAAAACCATTCCTCCACTGATAGCATAAACGGGGCTCCTTTCTTTATACTTGTAGTAATTTTTGCAGTCATCCTTAAAATCTATAAAAAATTCTGTATGAAATTTATCTCTACACAAGCATTTTGTTTTTAAAAATGTAGTGTTGATGTATTATAGCTTGTTAAAAAATATGAATAATAAAATCCTAGATATGTAGCCCCAATGCAGGAGGAGTTCTGATAACCTAAATATGCCGTCCCAATAATTGCTTGCTGATAATGTTTTAAAAAATCACTTTCCAATGTACCATAATTTCATAACGCTTATTTTATTTTCATAGTGGAAACCGATTATGCAGATCATATTGCAAGAGACACCTTATCGGCTCTAAACAGCTTTCCCCTGTTTTATGAAAAATAGATGAAGACCAAAGTTTTACCCAGATGGTGTTAATTGAAGTCCATAATTCGTTTATATATTCATTGCTTTAGGGTTACATTCAAACTGAACGATGAAAACCACAGCGCAACGTTAAACAACATTTGTAAAACCTGTTTGTAGGAACTCCCTCGAACGAAGGCCGGTATCTATTCGTGTGTTTGATACTGGAATCCAATCAAATGTATGGTTTGCAGTCACAAAGATAGGCGCACCCACAAATGTATTTCTATATACTCGCCATTCTTATAGACAAAGTTGAAACCAAAAGTCTTCGACATTGATTCACATCAGCCCTTGTAGAAAGGACTAACCATAGGCTGTAAACCCTTCGACTCAATTGAACTCGTGCAGTCAGAGGCTTTCGACCTGTTGATTTGCTTTAATCGTCGTGGTAAGGTCTGCGTTTCTTTCTTGACCTCTGTATGTATGTATGTATATATGGCTTTGATAAAAGCTGTCAAGAGCTTTCTGACTGGATGCTGACATCAGTTCTCAGCCTCTTTAAACCACACATTCTGCCCTGAAGTCACAAATACGTGAGTTAACTGGTCTCATTGATCACTCGTATCCTCCACTCTAGAATGTGGAATGTTCTGACTTACTTTGTGGCTCCTACCACTTTTTAAATATTTTGTCAATACTTCAAGAATCATTTCAGTTAACTTGTTCTCGTTGTGATCGATCCCTTTAGGCAGCCCTCTCTGTGTCGGGCTATGCATGAAGAATGACAATTGGTAAGACACTCTTATCAGAGCTAGACAGCACGGTCAATAAAACAGGGGTCCTTAGTCTAAGAAAAACTAGAATATAAACGACTGTAAATCTAATTGAAATGAAAACCTTAAAACGTCGACAGAAGCATATGATTTAATTCTGTTATTCATGCTTATGACATTCACTGCAGTTATTACAAAATAGTAAATAATGTCCCGCATCACCTTTAAGTACACGAAGACTACCCGTACACCACGTTGGAGTCTCAGAACCGATTCTGAGTCAATTCGCTTCAGCCAATGGTGTTGGCTAACGGTTCCCTTCTCCCTGATCAATAGGAGGACCTTTCGTCTTTGGAGACTGCTTATCTCCTCCTCAGGATACTGCCAATCGCTCTTATCCCTCACCATTGCCTATATCTTAAAAGGCCTATACTTCGGTAGGAAACACCCTATAATAGAAACCTAAATGTATCTGCAGTGCGTGGATTGGACGTTGATGGACTTAGAATTGCCCACAGAGAGAGAGAGAGAGAGAGAGAGAGAGAGAGAGAGAGAGAGAGAGAGATGCTCGAGTAGTGAACATATCACTCATAGCTTTTTACCGTATTTCTGAAATTTCTCCATTTTCTTCAATTCAAGTAAAATATTAATAAAAAAAAACGTCTCCATTCATCTCTAGAGATTTAACCTGATGAAAAGTTTGACGATGTAATATATAAGTTTGATGTTAAGTGGTTTCTAGTGATACCAATAA
>NC_089750.1:59689706-59697206 GCF_040412425.1 Macrobrachium rosenbergii
TCGTATAAGGCACTAAGAGGAACTTAGCTGAATGCCAATGCGCTGCCATACTCCTGCAGCATTTTAAGTGTTCTGCTGCGTAATTAAATGACCTGATATTTAAAGACCTACGCGGCCGCTGAGACGTAGTTGAGATATCCTAATTGTTTCTGACATATCTTGGTTTTGTTTATTCTGCTTTAGATTTTGCTACTGTGCGATGCGTTTACCCGATTCGGGTCTCGATAAGCGCACAACTAGGACCGGTATTTAGACTGAATGCACCCTCGCCTGAATGCACCAGACCGAATGCACCACCAGTCTAGTCTGAATGCACCAACATTGTAGTCCGAATGCACCAACTGCCTAGTATAAACGAACCAGACCGAATGCACCAACTGTAGCCCAAATGTATACATGCATCATACAAATTTTTTTATTCATGTTCATAAAAACAAACATCATATAGAAAGTTTCTTAGTCTTCATGATAATAAATACAAACATCTTACAAGAAGTCCTCATTATTCTTTATTACTTGCGTGGTTTTAAAAATCACAAATAAAAATTGTAAATTATGAATGATGCTGCAAATAAAAATAACATATAGCAGATGTAGTGTTTGTTTAGCCTAATCTTCGCCAGGATCTGCCAATTCGCTGCATTTTCTCAGGTACTCTGATGTAATAATGTCATGATTTTCATATGCTTTCCACAGTTGCATAAGTTTTTGCTGCTTAGAATGGGTCTTTTTACTCTGGAGCCTACAAATCTTCTTTTGTTTGATAAGCCTTACTTGAAGAGGGAGGAAAGTGGTCTCCTCATAAAGTGTATTAATTAGCAGGTAGAGATTCATTCTTTTAGTGGGAGTGTTGTGATTTAAACGATTGTGCCAACCTTCAACTTCATTATTCGTCCTGACTACTCTCTTATATGTTGACCAGGTAGACGGTGGACGTGATTGGCTGTTTATCCATGTCTTTTCTATGTAGTCGAGGAGTTTATGGAGCTTCTGTACCTGAGTAGTCTGAGCTTGAGGGCATCTGTCTTTCAGATGGTTGAAAGCATTATTGATATGGGAGGCTGGAAGGTTGGGGAGTGCCATCAAATCACGTATGTAATGACGCACAGGAAGTTGGTGAACATATGCTGACCGTAGCCCATATTTTTTAACTGTTGTACACAGCCTGTGCCCAGTGAAACCAGCAACCAAACACAGGAACATCCGGTAGAAACTTATGAAGAGCACTCCACAGAGCCCGTTCAAAATCTGCAACAATCTCTTCAACCATAAAGTTGGATGGGAGAAGTTCAAGAATAGCGCCCAGGATAGCTGTGTAATCGGTACTCTTTCGTTGTGACATAATTACAAATAAAAGTGGGACTTGCTTTGTACAGTCACCACACTTGATGTAGCTGTGAATGCTGACAAGCTGTACAAATGGCTCCCTAACAACTTTGAAAGTTCCATCAATGAACCAGATCTTGGACTTGCTCAAGAAGGAAAGCTGGAGAGGAGAAGCAAATATCAAGTGACGTTGACCATTATGGTGAATATCTCGTTGAAGAAAATCACTTGGGATATGAGAAGTAACAATCTCGAACTCCAAATAATTTGGATGTTTTGGTCGCAGCTGTTGTCGGGCTCGGTTGGCAGTTCTCTGTAGGTTGGATACTTTTGGCAGTTCTACATCACCAGTTGCAAGTGTAAGGAGAGCATCTTTAACAATCTTCCCTGAGGATCTATAGATATTTTCCTTGGCTGCTGCCTTAACCATAGATATTGCTTGTACTCGAACTTGTGCCCCTGGGTTGCCTCCATGATTGTGTTCCTTGGGACCTTTGGTGAAGGTAGTACCTTGCTGACTAACACTAGCAAAACACCTGTTCTTCTTTGTGCGGACGCTGCAGATCCATGAAGTTGATACTGACGTTACCCGCTTTTTAACATACTGGAATCCAAGGCTATCTGTGAGAAGATCACACCCTTTTCTTGAACCTCCTCTTACTACATGGTAGGATGTTGGACTATCCACCATAATGTCAGTGGGAATTGGTTCGGTGGTGAGGGATATCTCCACAGCATGACTGATCTCTTCCACTGGTAGGTTGATATTGAAGAAAAGCAATGAGTTTGTTGTAGTGGACTCCTCTGAAGGGTCATCTATGGTTGATGTTCCTCGTGGCGGTGTTATCAAGTTCTCTGACCGGTTACATGTGACTGAAATTTCTGTCAGGCTGTCAGTGCTCATTTCTTGCACATTGTTGAGCGACCACCTATGGCAAACCCACCTAGGTAACTCCACTTCTCCCTTGATCAGTTTCCTATAGAATTCTCTTGTGATATCTGCAGCAAAAATACACAGTAAAATGAGTAAATTCATAAATTACTATATTTCCACTATGCCACCCACTGACGTACCACTGAAATATCCAAAATTTCAGGAAAAAAATTCAAACAGAAAATAATGGATAAAGCAAGCCAAAAAAATGTCTCAACTGTACAGGCCCAAGAAAGGCTGAGTTTACAAACCAGAGTTGCAAGTTCTGTGCTGCCAGTCATTGCAGACATCACAGTGCAGGGCTTCTTGTCTTGGTCTTACATCTGCTTCACACACTACACATGGAAACTCAATCCTGTCTTTAGACCTAGTGGTGTTCATGGCAGTGTAAATGGCCTGAAGATTTCCTTAACAATAAGAAAAATGGTGTTGAAGTTTTGTGATGTCTGTTTGGAATGGACTGTACTACTAGTTTAATAAACTACCATGTAACAGGCAAATAGGCCTATTCATAATTAGCCACTAAACTATCTTAATTACCTTCAGTTGGTGCAGTGAGACCATTTTGGTTAGATGAAATTGGCAAACAGCTTAGAAAATTGCCAGTCACTTTTTTGGTGTTGCCTCTTTTAGTGCCCTATACAATGACATGAACAACAGAGCCCCAACCAGACAGTACTACTAGTTTAATAAACTACCACGTAACAGGCAACTAGGCCTATTCATAATTAGCCTCTAAACTATCTTAATTACCTTCAGTTGGTGCATTGAGACCATAAAGCATGGTGCATTTAGACTGGGGTGGTGCAGTCGGACCAAGATGTGGAGCATTGGAACCTTGTACATGGTGCATTAAGACCAGGGGTTGGTGCATTCAGGCAGTGGTGCATTAAGACAGTGGTGCATTCGGACTATAAACCCTAGGACCGATTGAAGCCACAAGATCACTCACAGCTTACTCCAGGGATTGTATTCGAAAATTTACGTCTATTTTTGGTTCAGTACAAGTGCTTTTTGTTTAATTTTACTTGTGCTTTTTTTATATCCACCATGCCTCCCAATAAGCTCAAGCTCTTGATGAAGGCTAAAGGACAGCAACTCTACAAAAAAAAATCTTGTGAAAATGCAGAAGGCTTCTTTTTTGTAAAGTCACAGGCCGCCATCACAAGAGTTGATTGAACTAGCAGTACTTTTGCGAGTTGAAGTGATCGACTAAGAAGAAGAAAGGACAATTGACATTAGGAAAAGACTTCTCAGTGTTCACAAACAAGACAAGAAGGCTAACGTACCAGTAAGATAAACAATGATATGGAAGTTGCAATCAGGTGTGAAGACAGAGATGTTATAAAAAATATTTTTCAGATATATGTAGGCCTGACAAGCCAGGAACTGCTGGGGAAGTGCCTCTAAGGAAGAGCTTAGAACCCAAATGAAAGTTTTCATAGTAAGCCTTGGTCAAAATGTTCAAAATTCCAAGTTCTGTGGTTACGACAAGCCTTTTTTGCGGCCCAGGTTATCGTGCTCCAGCACAACTTTGGGTAGTAGAGCGGTCTGCTCTCTCTCTCTCTCCTTAGCATACCACGCAGCAAGGAAACATTACAAGCTGAAAATGTGTTAGAAACGAAAAGAACAAGATCAAAACCTGCAAGGAAAATAGAAAGGAACCCCAAGAAAGGAAACGAATACGCCTCCGGTAGTTTCTAAATTCTAAGCTAGCATCACTTCCACCTAGCTGGTTGCTAATGAAACCCTTTTTATGTAATTATATCTTTATGCTTTATAAATATTCATATTTAAATAAATATAATACCTTGAACCGTTTTAGGGCCGACCAGTAACCAGTGAAAAATTAAATCAGAAGATATCGATGCCCAGGAACAAGAGGGTATCTCATACTTAAAGCAACAGTAACTGTTTTTTCTTTATTTTCTCTTTAGTTAAGTTGCACAATTATCCTAGAGATGTTGTCGTATTTTAACACAAAAATTTATGACAATACTAAGGGAGATACGTAGTTTATAATCTTTACAGGTCGTTTTCCGAAAAACTATTTTTTTTTTCTTTAAAGTTACCTAGCCCAGTAAGTTTTTGTGGTAAATGGTTGATTCTAGTGTCATTCTTTTCCATTTTTTATTCCCTTTCAATCTTTTTTTTTTTCCAAGAAATTATATTTAGAATGAAAAAAATTAAGAAATTTTTTTCACAAAAAATAATTTTTTTCCTGTAATTTGCAGAAAAATAAAAAGACCTATAATTAAGAAAGTAAAAAGACAGATTTTTAGAAAAAGGAATATCAAATAAGTTCACAAAGTTTCATTGAAATCAGACTATTGTCTTCATGTTCGGTTGCTTTGCAAATATGTAAAAATGTCTGATATTTATAGAAAAAACTTCGCCAAAAATACAATAATGAAAATATAGTAACCAAACTCCCCCAAGAAGTTTACTATAACATATTGAATCTACAGTGAAAATTTCAGCTCATTCCATTTAAAAATAATTACCCTACTCCCGTCCCATGCTTAAAGAACAATAATTGGCATTATTGTACTTAAATACAACAATTTGAAACAATTTCACTTTATTACAGAAACTCGATATCAGAGTTTTTTAGACTGCTATCCAAGCCTCCTTAATATGCGTAATATGAAAATCATACCAAAATCTATTGCCAGCGTCCTCTTACCGATATACTTATCGGTTTGCTTTAAAATTTATTCCTATGGGGCTTTTACCAAATTTGGCGCTTGTGTGATGTTAACAAAAATTTATCTAGTGTATTAAATACAGCTTTTGAGATAAGGTAAGGCATGTTTCCAAGTATATATATATATATATATATATATATATATATATATATATATATATATATATATATATATATATATATATATATATATATATATATATATATATATATATATTTTATATTCATAAATATTAAACCACACACCACTTTATTTTCAATTCACTATGGTTCTGGAATAACTTCCACACAAGAGGAATTATAATTGAAAATTTTTAATTTGAAAATTTGAGATGTATCGTAACTATAATGATATAACATTAAAAATAGTGAAATGTCTGCGAATATCTAAAATATACAAAAAGGCCAATTCGACTCATTGTTTATATAATGAGGCCTGTAACTTGATTCTGTTATTGATCCTAATAAAATTCACTGCATTCATTATAAAATCTTGAATAAAACATGGCCTCGCAGATACTAGGGCATACGAAATATCCCTTATCTTTCTTCAAAGACGCCAAGACTCCACATAGGTGTCGTTGGTTAGTCTCAGAACCCATTTTGAGTCAATTCGCCTTAGCCAATAGTGTTGGCAAACGGTTCCTGTTCCCTGATCGATAGGGAAGGGCTTTCGTCTCTGGAGGCTGCTTATCTCCTCCTCACGATATTGCCAGTCGCTCTTACCCCTCACCATTGCCTATATCTTAAAATGTCCGTACTCCGGTGGGAAGCGCCCCATACTAGGCACCTAAATGTGTCTACAGTAAGTGGATTGGTTGCAGAGAGAGAGAGAGAGAGAGAGAGAGAGAGAGAGAGAGAGAGAGAGAGAGAGAGAGCTTCTTACTATATATTTGCATTTTTTTTTTCTGTTTCTTTAGGTAAAATACCCTATATTTATCATAAGGACTACTTACAAGTTGAGAGATTTAACTCGATAAAATGTTTGAGATTATTTAGTGGTCCTTAATGACACCAGGAGTGTAGTATGCGAATAAATATGGCTAACTAAAGATATACAAGATATCGGGAAGTTTTTTCTTATGCGTTAATTCCTCGGTCAATGCCATTTTTTTTTTTTTTTAAGAGAAATTCGTGGTTTTGTTTTTCTCCGTCGGCTTATTTTATCACTCAGTGCACCAAAAAGTATATGGCTGAATTTTGTAATTTATAAAAGATTCTCTCTCTCTCTTTCTTGTGGGATAAGTCTTACCACATATCGTTATGCCTTCGGCGCTCACTTATGAAACTACAATATGATGCTGTAGCTTTGTCTCAAAAAATATTGTTAGGGCATAAAGGTTATTTGAAAGTGATAAAATAGCCGTAGCAGTAGTATTTGTAAATTTTACTAAAAATAGTACACTTTGGATGAAGATACAGTTTTCGGTCATGGATTTGTTTCCTGTCCATTTTCTGATCTGTATTTGTCACTGAGACAAAGGTCTGTAAAATGATTGTTGAAAATATCACCTTTCCTAGCACAGCTCTGCTTAATATAAGCGTCAGCTAATAAACAAAGCATCCAACCTCTTCAAGTTTATTGCACAATGTCTCCTTTTGGAAAATAAGATTGTCTTAAAACAAAAGAGCTTCAAATGTATTTGGAATACGTAAAATTACGTTTTGTTTATATCCATACCTCAGTAAGGCGATAAAGGAAAGAAATAATAGCTTAAGTGGAAGGCAGGGCGATAGTTGAAGGATTCGGTCGTTAGACGTTAGGAGACTGAATAGGGAAAGTAAAGTTATTAGAAGAAACGGGAATTGACAATCAAAGTGATTAGCAACTTTCCCAGTACTGCTCGCCAAGAAGATCGTCGGGGCGGGAAATCCCATATTGCTGTTGAGCATTGTAGAGAAATTCTGTCAATGGTTTCATAACTTCCAATGATAAGTACTCTCTTCCTGTTACGTCGCTGATGATCTCCACGAATTTGCACAGGAAGTACCCGAGCTCACTTCGAATCATCAGTACTTTCAGTTAATATTCCAACTGTCCAGCAGGGTAGGGAGCTAGCACTGTGGAATGCAGATAGGCCTTAGGTGGGATGGTAAATTCTCCTCTGTGATTTGGTCTTTCTGTGATGTTGATGCTTGGGTTTTTCCTCTCAAGAGCAACCACTGCAGGGTAAGAGGTTCGTGGTCAGCTAGAAGCGTTCTAGCCCTCGGCAGTGAAGGATACTCACTAGTGTCTGAGACTGGAGTAGGAAAGGATGAACATTGAGAGAGAGAGTCGAGGGAGGAGGACGAGAAGGTGGATGAGACCTGGTTGATGAACTAAACACACATTAGAGTAATGACAATTTATATGTCCATTTAGATATTTAACTTCCATATATACTGTTAAAGAAAAATTAACTATTTGTCCATTAAAATTTAGATTTTAAAAAACTTCCAAAACATACAGTATAACTTTCGAAGTAGTCGAAAGTTGTGATAGGTAAGGGGCTGGTTTTTTTTTTTAGCTTCAGTACATCTTTTTCAAATGTTA
>NC_089750.1:59699706-59707206 GCF_040412425.1 Macrobrachium rosenbergii
CCTTTAAAGTCCAAGAGTTTGTATCCTTCCACAGCCTTTCGGTGTTCTGTGTAGGAATACGAGTGTTAGAAGGGTCGACAAAGTGTTGACTGTGATTGATAGTCAAATGCTCGTAACCGTATTCATTCAAGCGAAGATATGCAGCCCATTCATCACTTATTATAATGCTACCTGGAAGGATGTATTTCTGAATAATAGGAATGCGGGTATCCGCATTCCTACGGAGGCCTATCTCTTGGTTGTCGAAATCGAGCAGTGGCGCCAAAAAAGATTTTTTAGAGACTCGCTCAATACCACCGAAAACCCATACACCTCTCTTCCCCATCCGTACTTAGACTTGCCGAATTTTGATTCGTCAATTTCGACGATTACGTTAGGCCCACCAATTGGAGGCTGATTGTCCAAGCAATACTCCGTTACCTCGGAGCAAAAACTTCTCCAATTGACAATGGTTTCGTTCGTTAAATCCAAGTTTCTGGATATATGCTCTACTGAAAATGTTTTGGACAGCCACTCACATATAAATAAAATTAACTTCCATGGAGGAAAGTGAATTCTTTCTAGGAAAGTTCCCTTGAAGTCATGACGGTATATCCACCAGCCTTTCGTTTCTTGGATTTTGGTAGAGAAACACTACTGTTACAGGGCCACAAATTCTTGTCCTTCTTAAAGTACAGGGCTTGGAGCGTTTCGGGCAAGTAACCTTACTTGGGAGGACTCCGTGCCTTCTTAAAAAAGTTAAGGCTGCGTCCTGTTGTTGAAAAATGTCTTGATACACTGATACTGCGTAAATTCGCACCTGTTACACACGGGGTCCATTGTTCGAATGATGAGAATTACAAACATTTTGCCGCACATCAGTCGTGGGTGAAATTTGAAATAATCAACGGAAAATTATTAGGCTAGTGAAATAAATGACTTGTTTTCATTGGTTCTGAAATAAGATCCGAATGAAAACCGGTTTGTTATTGGGTGATTTCAATCATATTCAAAAAGAGGCCTAGTTACAAGGAATAAACATTTCATCTTGGTTGATCTGATGCGCCGCGCCAATAATTTCAAATTCCGTGTCTACAAAACGCCCACGCAAATGACGTTCGCCAATCACATCAAAACGGTGTGACTTACTGATAGGTAAGTGGGTGAAATTCAGGGCATGCGCATGGCTGGCGGTTGCATATGTACAAACGCACACACGGGTGCTCAAGAAGTCATGGGTAAGGTGAAATTGAAACTTAGAAAAAATCGTCAATTATCTACATAAATTTTATTTTTTATTGTTATAATTATTAGTTTGCGAGAATTATGTATTTAGAATATTTTTTCATTTCTTAATGCAGATTCAAAAGGTATAATAAAAAATCGAGTAAGGCTGTTCGGACCGGAAACGAACATTAACCGAAAGTTTTCCTTTTGCCTGGAGGATATTATAAAAAAATAAAATCTTATGATTGTCTTACAATGAATCAAATTCCATGTGATTAACTTAATTTCTTTGACAGATATTAATTGGGGTTTAAGCTTCCAATTAATCATTACAGCATATTTTGTTTAAAAGAAAATTAGTCTCTTTGATAAAATGGACCAATGAGAGTACATTGGGTGACCAAAAACCACGAATTAAGTTTTTTTTTTTACTGTATCCGTGTGTAGAATATTCTATTAAAATTCTCCACAGAGATTTTTTTTCTGCTGCTTTGTATGATCTCAGTGTAGATCAGAAATTCAGCCAACTAATTCAGCTATCTTTAAGTACTCCCCTTTCATGCCATATCATTAACGTTAAATTTTTTTGCATTTTTCTCTCAAAATTTTGGCCTTAAAACAGTCGCAAGTTAAACAATGAGTGTTTGCTATCCGAAATCATTTAAACGTGAATGTCATATTATAGATAAAATATAACGACAATCAAGCGGAAATATGAAAAGGCATTGACAACTAATTCTCCTCTTTATAAATGCTGTCGTTTGGTCATGATGCTGGAGAAGTGCTTTGATTTCTGAAAATGTTTTCTTTTTAAGGAAATAGACCTTTACGTATTCCTGTTCATATTTCAGATGATAGCCATCATATCTATGACTGCATCTGATGAAGCTTTTCAACAAAGCTTCGCAGTTTCTGATTCAGGTTATTCTGTTTGTCCACACAGTAGTTAACCTGCTTACCTGACTAAGACTACAGTAGTTGTAAGAAGGTTTTTACCCTTCCTCTCATTAGATCTAGGAGAATTTATTCCTGTAAATAGCATTAAAGTCTCCTGCGCATAAAAATCAATAATTTTAACAACTGACCATCCCAGTTCTCTCGCTATCTCCCGATTTCCTCAACCAATTAAGGAAGGCCAGAGGCTGGGCCATTTCATTTAAGGGAAACTGATGCCCCTTCGCTTTCCGTTGTTCGCTTTCAATCAACTCGGAGGGAATAGGATTTGAGAATAGACCTCGTTATAAGGTCGACGCTAGATTTAATTTGGCCAACCCTAATGACGTCGTTCTATTTTGGGGCACTTCGGTTAACCCCTCGTATTCCCTTGTGTACACGGAGACTGTCACTCCTGCAGTGAGTGAATATTCCTGTCAGTCGAAAATTCTTCGTACTTCTCCTTTTGTGACTTATTTTAGAATTCTGTGCAATCATTCTATATGATTGCGCATACGCACAGGCGCAAACACGCACACATACACACACATGTACATTCATACACACACACATATATACTGTGTGTATGTGTGTGCCGTTTATGAATGATATGGCTTTCTGACTCAGTTATTTTCTATAATTATGTAATTTATTTTTCATTCATGGGAAAGTCTATGTAAAAAGTCGAATTATCCTTTTCATATATTACAAAGATATTTGTAAAGATTTCACTTGCCCTGAAGCTATCAATTTTCCCTCTGCAATTTTACTTCATAATAGTAAATATACACCTCAAATGTTCAAGCCGAAAGCCATTGCTATAATTAACTTACAAAGACAACCAAATTCATCATCAAAATTTATTACTGAAGTCGTAAATTTTCACGAATGCGTCTGTTACCTTTGCCTCTACTATACCGCATTCGTCTTAACCATTTGACACACGACCTCTAATAAATGATCCAGTGTTATTGGATTTGCAAGTCTCCCTTTCTCATGTATCACGGTAGCAAGTATTCATTGGCCTGACAGATGATGCCTTGTTGTTGGGCATGTAACTGGCACAGTATTAGTAAGTGCAGTACAGAGGATTCTCTGATCTAACTATCTCTAGGACTGTTCTGTTGACGTTGTCAGTGTAAGTGAGAAAGGTACAATGGATTCCCTGAGCTAAGAACATGCAGTATTGTTGCTGCCACTCTGTACGAAGAATTATTTGGGCAATGATGCATGATTATTATTGTGGTTGCTGTTAGTTTCTTAGTACTGGTAAAGTGGTTTTCTGGGCTAACAAATGATGCATTATTGTTGATGTCGCTTGAATGTAATTACGGTACAAAGACTTCCTGGGATAATATATGATGCTGCTTTGCTCCTCTTGTGACACTCGCTCTTTAGTATGAACTGTTCTAAGCCATTCTAGGTTAATGATCGAGCGTTATTGCTGTTGTTGTTGTCCCCTTAGTAGAAAAAAAGATGTAAAAAATTCACTGGGTCACTATATTATGCAGCGCTTGTGTCTTTGTTATTATCATTTTCTTAACAAATACGGTATTCGTACCCAACCACAGTACTACATATTGGGCATTTTAATGATGTATTACAAAGGGTTCTCTCTCTCTCTTATCTTTGTTACCAATTTCTGTGACAGTCCAACCGTTCTTATTGAATAGTCAGTATTGCATTTTGCATGTACCCAGTATATTGGAGAGAGAGAGAGGGGGGTTACATGATTACCTGCATTTGTGGACGCTAGATGTTACTCCTTTTTCTTACCACAGATTTGTTTTTTCTAAATAAGAATGTTTTTATAGTTTACATGTCGCTTAGTCAATTCGTCCCATAACTTCAGTAACATCCAATATAGAGTAAAAATTTGATGTGCAATATGACAGGAATATTGAATGTGATTGATAAAAAACCATTCCTCCACTGATAGCATAAAGGGGGCTCCTTCCTTTATACTTGTAGTAGTTTTTGCAGTCATCCTTAAAATCTATAAGAAATTCTGTATGAAATTTATCTCTACACAAGCATTTTGTTTTTAAAAATGTAATGTTGATGTATTATAGCTTGTTAAAAAGTATGAATGATAAAATCCTAAATATGCAGTCCCAATGCAGGAGGAGTTATGGTAACCTAAATATGCGGTCCCAATAATTGCTTGCTGGTAATGTTTAAAAACATCACTTTCCAATCTACCATAATTTCATAACGCTTATTTTATTTTCATAGTGGAAACCGATTATGCAGATCATATTGCAAGAGACACCTTATCGGCTCTAAACAACTTTCCCCTGTTTTATGAAAAATAGATGAAGACCAAAGATTTACACAGATGGTGTTAATTGAAGTCCATAATTCGTTTATATATTCATTGCTTTAGGGTTACATTCAAACTGAACGATGAAAACCACAGCGCAACGTTAAACAACATTTGTAAAACCTGTTTGTAGGAACTCCCTCGAACGAAGTCCGGTATCTATTCGTGTGTTTAATACTGGCATCCAATCAAATGTATGGTTTGCAGTCACAAAGACAGGCGCACCCACAAATGTATTTCTATATACTCGCCATTCTTATTGACAAAGTTGAAACCAAAAGTCTTCGACATTGATTCACATCAGCCCTTGTAGAAAGGACTAACCATAGGCTTTAAATCCTTCGACTCAATTGAACTCGTGCAGTCAGAGGCTTTCCTGTTGATGTGCTTTAATCGTCGTGGTAAGGTCTGCGTTTCTTTCTTGACCTCTATATGTATATATGTATGGCTTTGAGAAAAGCTGTCGAGAGCTTTCTGACAGGATGCTGACATCAGTTCTCAGCCTCTTTAAACCACTCATTCTGCCATGAAGTCACAAATGCGTGAGTTAACTGGTCTCATTAATCACTCTTATCCTCCATTCCAGAACGCGAAATATTCCGACTTACTCTGTGGCTCCTACCCCTTTTTAAATATTTCGTTAATACTTCAAGAATCACTTATTCACCTCGTCCTCGTGGTGATCGATTCCTTTAGGCAGCCCTTTCTGTGTCGTGCTGTGTATGAAGAATGACAATTGGTAAGACACTTTATCAGAGCTAGACAGTACGGTCAATAAAAAAGGGGCCTTTGTCTAAGAAAAACTAGAATATAAACGACTGTAAATCTAATTGAAAAAACCTTAAAACGTCGACAGAAGCATATGATTTAATTCTGTTATTCATGCTTATGACATTCACTGCAGTTATTACAAAATAGTAAATAACATCCCCCACCACTTTTAAGTACACGAAGACTACCCGTACACCACGTTGGAGTCTCAGAACCGATTCTGAGTCAGTTCGCTTCAGCCACTAGTGTTAGCTAACGGTTCCCTTTTCCCTGATCGATAGGGAGGAGCTTTCGTCTCTGGAGACTGCTTATCTCATCCTCAGGATACTGCCAATCGCTCTTATCCCTCACCATTGCCTATATCTTAAAAGGCCTATACTTCGGTGGGAAACACCCTATAATAGAAACCTAAATGTATCTGCAGTGCGCGGATTGGACGTTGATGGATTTAGAATTGCCGAGAGAGAGAGAGAGAGAGAGAGAGAGAGAGAGAGAGAGAGAGAGAGAGAGAGTGTGTGTATTGAATATATCACTCATAGCTTTTTACCGTATTTCTGAAATTTTTCCAGTTTCTTCAAGTAAAATATTCATAAAAACATCTCCATTCATCTCTAGAGAGTTAACCTGATGAAAAGTTTGACGATGTAATATATAAATTTGATGTTATTAATGGTCTTTAGTGATACCAACAACGCAGGATGCTAGCAGATATGGCTAACTAAAGAAGTACAAAGAGAGGGCGCTGGATTTTTTTTTTTTTTTATATATATCGAGATCATTTCTAGTTTTTCAAGGGCATTTCTTGGTTCTGTTATTTCTGCCTTGGTTTCATTATATCATTCATATATATATTTCATTTTATATTACGGTCCAGCCCTCCATTGTACCATGTTTTGAAAATATGTAGATAACTAGCTAGATAGACAGAAATGTGTGTGTATGTATTTATATATAGGTATGTCAACCTCGCGAAAGACTTTAGATCATAACCAATAAGTAGAACCAGAGTATTGTCCATTCGTTCATGTATGCATAGTTACATCAATATTTGTGTATCGATCTACATATATTATTATTATACCGTATATTAGGCCACATATCCCCATACATAATGTTTGTACTTGGGGACATGCAGGTACATAAGTCACGCCTCAAAAATATAAAATTTTCCGTTTTCTATCAATCAATTTAAGATGTATAAAAGAAAATGGTACAGTTTATATTGCAACATAATGTACGGGGAGAATTTCAAAAATCTTGCGATAATTTGGCACTAATTAATGAACCGATGGTTGGCTGGACCTTGGAACCAGATTAAAGAATAATGATAGTTATTATTTTACTTGATCGGTATTATTTTGCTTATATACTACCGTTAAAAGAACGTTAAACCTGAAGATTACTACCGCTGCCTGTTTCCCGCCAGTCGCTGATCGAAATATTTACTGCCCTTTATTTATGCTTTTGTGTATGTTTGTCTTTTGTTTATGATATTTACCATCTTTTGTTTGTTTTTTTACGCTCATCCGTAAGGGGCTAGTACTAAGCATGGCGCCTATTTTGCACGTACACTGGTAGTTACCGAACCAGAGAAGCACGGTTGTTGTCTTCATTTTGACCAAGAACTGTTATTATTATTGTTGAAGGACATTCAAAGAGCCTACTCAGCTCCATATGGACGCTCTGAAGGGCTCCCTAGAACGCTACACCACACTAGAGTTCAAAATTTTCGCTAATATCATCATCAATAGCGTAGCAAATGGTGAACAAGTAGGCTAAGTCTTCAGTTTCCTCTTGAATGAAGCAACGTTGTCTAACGATCTGGTCGCTTTAGGCAGCCTATTGAGCAATCTAGGCGCAGCAATCGCAAAGACTCCAAAAATCAGTCTGTAAATTACATCTCGGTTCCTCCAATCTTCGATATTCAGTGCTATGTCTCAGAGTTACAGCCGAAGCCGTCTGTAAGTTACTCAATGCTTGAAACACAAACACACATAATTTAAACTCGACCCTCGCTTTAATGGGCAGCCAATGTAATTCCGCAGGAACAGGAGTTATTCTGTCTCTAGGAGATATTCCTTTAATAAGTCTAGCTGCTCTATTAATGATCCTTTGCATTTAACCCCATTTCATAATTAGGGAGTCCATAATAAATTGAATTGCAGTGATCAAGTCTACTAATAACATAGTTCTGAATTAGCATTATCATTAACGACTCATCTAAGTATTTACTTATAAAAGCGATATTCTTTAAATGGTATCCCGCA
>NC_089750.1:59709706-59737206 GCF_040412425.1 Macrobrachium rosenbergii
ATATAAAGATATATATTTATAATTCCTTAGTCAAGTTCTTATTTAAGTTCATCCTCGATCTTCAAGGGAATTTCATGGTTTTGTTGTTGTCACGTCAGTTTATTGCATAATTCATGTGTTATATTTGTTTTATTTTATTATCCAATTTGCTTTGCACCTTGTTGTAGAAAAAATCTTAGATATTGCAAAATAATATTAATATTGACATTAGTAGTCAATGCTTTACAAAGTGTTTTTCTACAAAATCATACACATATTAATTATAAGAATCGTGGAAAGTTTGGGAAATGTCCACCTCATAAATATCCTGAGATAAGAGGAGAAAAGGCCATTTTGAAACCAGAAAAATATAGATGAGAAAGAAAGGAGTATGAATTTGTTGAGTTCTTTAATGCATGACAGAATATATGGCTGAGCTCTGCAATTTCTAAATCTCTCTCTCTCTCTCTCTCTCTCTCTCTCTCTCTCTCTCTCTCTCTCTCTCTCTCTCTCTGTGTGTGTGTGTGTGTGTGTGTGTGTGTGTGTGGTCTCATTAGCCAGATTTATACTGACGGTGTAACATGGAGCTGAACAGTGCTAAAATGAACATTAAAGTATGAAAGGAAAGGAATATTATAACAAGTAAAAAATGCGCCGAAGTTTCTTCTGCGCAATCGAGTTTTCTGTACAGCGTATAATCAAGGCCACCGAAAATAGATCTATCTTCGGTGGGCTCGTTATAATGCTGTATGAGCCGAGGCCCGTGAAAGTTTAACCACGGCCCGGTGGTGGCCTGTCCTATATCGTTGCTAAAAGCAAAATAAAATAAAAACTACTGAGGGCAGAGGGTTGCAATTTGGTATGTTTCCTGATTGGATTGTGGATGATCAACATACCAATTTGCAGCCCTCTAGCCTCAGTAGTTTTTAAGATCCTGAGTGCGGACAGAAAGAGTGCGGACAGAAAGAGTGCGGACAGAAAGAGTGCGGACAGAAAGAGTGCGGACGGACAGCCAAAGCCATCTCAAAGGTTTTCTTTTACGGAAAGCTGAAAAGCTAAAAATTCTCTCCCTTTTCACTGTAGATTCACTAATTTATATCCTAAATTATCTACGAACTTAGTGGAGAGGCTTAAAAAATTATTATACGTGAAAATATTGCTTTAGGCTTCCATATACAGAATTTTTGGCTAATTTTGAATTCACGAAAATTTTGGCATAATTATATTAAACAAATCTAAAACTTACTACCATGATAGTAGTACTGTAAAACACCTCCACAACTCTCTCTTTCTCTCCCTTCGATTTTCGTTTACATAATGTGACATCCATCAAAGTCTAAGATATCATCTGCCGTTATTCTCTTTTGAAGATTAATCTACTCATGAGCCTCATGGAACGTATCCATCAATCATCTGATATTCTTAGAGGACCCGAAAACTCATCAGAACTTTGCCAAGAGCAGATTAACTCCCTGTTATTAGGCAGCTCTGATTATGACTTACGGTTTTAATTCGCGATAATTACATCTCCTACGCATTCGTTACTTTCATTTTTACAGGAAAAGAAAGAGAGAGACTTACATACAGACAGGCAGGCGGTGAGAGAGTCAGACAGAGAGAGGGAGACAGGGAATTCTTGTTATATTGAGCATATTTAGAGGGCTGCACTCCTTTGTATTTTTTTACAATTTTGATTTCTTTTCGTGTTTCAGCCAACTTATTTGTCACTCCCCACCGTCTCATTTCCTCATGCTCTTCCTCTTGATATCCGCCCCCACACCCCCAGCCCCCCGCCTCTAGATTCCTTCCTCGCCAAGCTATCTATTGCTGGTCCTCCTCATTTCCGAATCGCACTTCATTTATCCATTGCTACTGATACTTTGAACACGCTCGAAGGAAATTTTGTCATTTAATGGAATTCAATGACCACTAAAGTTAAAGAGGGAACTGTTCCTCGCCTCTGGAACTTTGCAATGTCTTCCTGGCTTCCTTCTCCATATTTAATCTGTGGAATCATCTCGTTACTCTCATGACGACTGTTTCTTTCCTTTTATCTCCGAGGTTTTCACATTTTCATACCTTTTCAGTCCTTCCAGGTTTTCAAACTATTCTGTCCTTTTCCTGGACGGGCATTTACTATCTTTGAGTCAGCACCCCAACTCCTTTTCCATTCCCATTCTGTTTCTTGTCACTTTCGGGCATGGGTTAACTAGGTATTATATTTTCTACCACAACCGATCGTTGGATTTACAATAAATGACTGATTAAATATATATCTGGTATAAAATAATAAGTAATTTTGGACTTCGATAAGGTGAGCACCGACATCATAACCTTTTATAATATTATTTACTAATCTGATATTGTGATAAAAAGGAATTTAATTTAAATTTTCTGATATAATTTTCGATAAATGTTCATTTAACACAAATGAAGGAGCGAAAAATATCAAGCTTAAGTTAGTACAATTTGTGGAAGATCATTTTTCTAAAGAAAAAAGTTGTAGCCAGAACAATTCTCGTTAGTTCAGTTTTAACTTCAGTATGTATAATGAAATTGAACTAGCTCATTCGAGCATAAAAAAATCTTCATGAAAAGACTTTCTTTGGCAGAAATTCAAAAGATATATCGATGAAATCATGTGTTATAGGAAGTTTATTTTTATCAAAGTTCATGTTTACAATAGGACATTGATCTTAAAATATTTTAATGAACACAGACATCTACCTATAGATATATTGTATGATATGCATGTATGTATGTATAATATACATTATATATATATATATATATATAATATATTTATATATATATATATATATATATATATATATATATATATATATATAATTGTGGGTGCATGTGTGTTTGTTTGAAGTAGCCTACATATCTAAGTAAGCCTTTTCTTGTATATAAAATAACGAAAGACTGAAAGCACAGACTAATGATAAAAACAGTAAAAGTGGCCATTCGTTCACGTATGTATACGTACATGCATATTCGTGTATCAATTTACATGCAATTACTATTATACCGTATATTTAAGCTACGTATAATTTGTAAAACATCGTTCGTGGTAAGCAATTATTTGTAACGGGACAATTAGTTACATAAGCTAGGCCTCAAAAAGTCATAATATCCCATTTTCTATAACTGTATTGACCGTATGTAAGAGAAAATGGATAAATTTATAGGGTAACATCATAGAAAGATAGATACTGGGAGAATTTCATGAGTCTTGTGATAATTTGATCTTCAGTAATATAACTATGGTTGGCGGGACCCTGAAACCATTTTAAGGGGGGACTCTTTCATGCGTATGGGGTAAAAAAATCATATTTTTGATTATTGCGTTTCTATATCGTATACGACATTAAGAGGAACTTAGCTGAATGCCAATGCAAGAGTCGTTTTTAAGTGTCCCGATGCATAATTAAATGGCCTGATATTTAAAGACCTACGCGGCCACTGAGACGTAGTTGAGATATCCTAATTGTTTCTGACATATCTTGTGTTTTTTTTTTTTTTTTTTTACTGTACGATGCGTTTACCTGATTCTGGTCTCGATAAACGCACAACTAGGACCGACTGAAGCCTTGGGATCACTCACAGATTACTCCAGGGATTGCATTCGAAAATTTACACCAATTTTCGGTTTAGTACTTGTGCTTTTTGTTTTATTTCCACTTGTGCTTCTTTTTTTATATCCACCATGCCTCCCAATAAGCTCAAGCTCTTGATGAAGGCTAAAGGACAACAACTGTACAAAAAAAAACTTGTGAAAAGCAGAGGGCTTCTTTTTTGTAAAGTCATAGGCCGGCATCACAAGGGTCGATTGAACTAGCAGTACTTTTGCGAGTTGAAGTGATCGACTAGGAAGGAGAAAGGACAATTGACATTAGGAAAAGACTTCTCAGTGTTCACAAACAAGACAAGAAGGCTAACGTTCCAGTAAGATAAACAATGGTATGGAAGTTGCAATCAGGCGTAAAGACGGATGTTATAAAGAATATTTTACAGATATATGTAGACCTGACAAGCCAGGAACTGCTGGGGAGATGCCTCAAAGGAAGAGCTTAGAACCCAAATGAAAGTTTTCACAGTAAGCCTTGGTCAAAGTGTTCAAATTCCAAGTTCTGTGGTTACGACAAGCCTTTTTTGCGGCCCAGGTTATTGTGCTCCAGCACAACTTTGGGTATGTAGAGGGGTCTTCTCTCTCTCTCTCTCTCTCTCTCTCTCTCTCTCTCTCTCTCTCTCTCTCTCTCTCTCTCTCTCTCTCTCTCTCTCTCTCTCATCTTACAAGCTGAAAATGTGTTAGAAACGAAAAGAGCAAGATCAAAACCTGCAAGGAAAATAAAGAGGAACCCCAAGAATAGAAACAAATACGCCTCCGGTAGTTTCTAAATTCTAAGCTAGCATTGCTTCCACCAAGCTGGTTACAAAGAATTAGCAGGTGCTAATGAAACCCTTTTTATGTAATTATATCTTTATGCTTTATAAATATTCATATATTTATATAAATATACCTTCAACCGTTTTAGAGGGATAGGGGGGACCAGTAACCAGTGGAAAATTAAACCAGAAGATATCGATGCACAGAAACAAGAGGGTATCTCAAACTTAGAGCAACAACAACTCTGTTTTTTCTTTATTTTCACTTCAGTTAACTTGCGCAATTATTATAGAGATGTTGTCGTATTTTGAACAAAAATTTTATGACAATACTAAAGGAGATACGTAGTTTGTAATCTTTACACGCCGTTTTCAGAAAACTTTTTTTTTTTTTTTTTTTAAAGTTACCTAGCCCAGTAAGTTTTTGTGGTAATTGGTTGATTCTAGTGTCATTCTTTTCGTTTTTTTATTCCCTTTCAATCTTTTTTTTTTTTATTATATTTAGAATGAAAAAAATTAAGACTTTTTTTCACAAAAAATCATTTTTCTTTAATTTGCAGAAAAATAAAAAGACCTAGAATGAAGAAAGTAAAAAGACATATTTTTAGAAAAAGGAACATAAAATAAGTTCAGACAGTTTCATTGAAATCAGGCTATTGGTTTTCATGTTCGGTTGTTTTTCAAATATGTAAAAATGCGCGATATTTATAGAAAAAACTCCCCCAAAAATACAATAATGAAAATATAGTAACCAAATTCCCCCAAGAAGTTTACTATAACATACTGAATATACAGTGGAAATTTCAGCTCATTCCATTTAAAAATAATGACCCCACCCCCGTCCCATACTTAAAGAACAATGATTGGCATTATCGTACTTGATTACAACAATTTGAAACAATTTCACTGTACGTAGAATATTATTTTTAAAATTTCCTAGTGCACACACACATATGTATGTATGTATGTATGTATGTATACATTTTGTCACACAGACCGTGACATTTTCTTTATTATTCACAAATATTAAACCATACACCATTTAATATGCTCCGATCGGGAAACAGCTTCCAATTAAGGCGAATTACAACTGAAAAATTTTAGATTTAATATTTGAGATGTATCATAAATACGATGTAAAATTAATGAGAAAATGGGTATAGTGAAATGTGTGCGAATATCTAAAGTATATAAAAAAGACCAATTCGACTCATTGTATATACAATGAGGCCTGTAATTTAAGTATTTGACTTTATTATGTTATTCTTCCTAATGAAATTCACTGCAGTCGTTACAAAATCGTGAATAAAACATGCTCATGCAGATACTAGAGCATACGAAATATCCCCTATCTTTCTTCAAAGACGCCAAGACTCCTCATACATGGCGTTGGATAGTCCCAGAAGCCATTTCGAGTCAGTTCGCCTCAGCCAATAATGTTGGCTAACGGTTCCTGTTCCCTGATCGATAGGGAAGGGCTTTCGTCTCTGGAGGCTGCTTATCTCCTTCGCAGGATATTGCCAATCGCTCTTACCTCTTACCTTTGCCAATGTCTCAAAATGCCCGTACATCGGTGGGAAGCGCCCCATACCAGGCACCCAAATGTGTCTACAGTAAGTGGATTTGATGTTGATGGACTTATTGCCGAGAGAGAGAGAGAGAGAGAGAGAGAGAGAGAGAGAGAGAGAGAGAGAGAGAGAGAGAGAGAGAGAGAGTTTCTTTAAATAAAATATTTATCATAAGGACTACTTTCAAGTTGAGAGATTTATCTTGATAAAAAGTTTGAGAAGTTTGGTGTTAATTAATGGTCCAGGAGCGTAGTGTGTGAGCAAATATGGCTAACTAAAGATATACAAGTAGAAAATATCGGGAAGTTTTTTCTTATGCTTTAATTCATCGGGCAATGCCATTTTTTTTTTATTTTCAAGGGAAATTCATGGTTTTGTTTTTTCTCCGACTTTATTTTAATATTCATATATCATCCCATCCTACGTGCACCATTTTGTAACAATTATCAGAGACACTGGAAAAAAAATATTAGATTAGACATTGGCGTCAAAGCTCCACAAAGGATCTTTCAACGATAACACAAAGATGATTGTTTTCAAGATGATTGGAAAGTTTTGGCAAGTAATCACCTCATAAATGTCTGAGATACGAAAGGAAAAAGTAATTTTGAAACCAGGAAAATTTACATAAGAAAGAAAGTGTGAATTTGTTTTCTCTTCTCTCTCTCTCTCTCTCTCTCTCTCTCTCTCTCTCTCTCTCTCTCTCTCTCTCTCTCTCTCTCTCTCTCTCTCTTGTGGGATAAGAGTCGTACCAAATATCATTATGCCTTCGGCGCTCGCTTATGAAACTACATTATGATGCTGTAGCTTTGACTTAAAAAAATATTGTTAGGTCATCGAGGCTATTTGAAAGTGATAAAAGGAGCCGTAGCAGTAGTATTTGTAAATTTTACGAAAAATAGTACACTTTGGGTGAAGATAAAGTTTTCGGTCATGGATTTGTTTACTGTTCATTTTTCTGGTCTGTATTCGTCACTGAGACAAAGGTCTGTAAAATGATTGTTGAAAATATCACCTTTCCTAACTCAGCTCTGCTTAATATAGGCGTCAGCTAATAAATAAAGCGTCCAACCTCTTCAAGTTTATTGCACAATGTCTCCTTCAGGAAAATAAAATTGTCTTAAAACTAAAGAGCTTTAAATATATTTAGAATACGATCATTAATTGTTAATTAATATGGAAGGAAAACAGAATATAATGAAATACTGTTAAAGTTAATGGCAAAAAAAACTGGTCTCATAGTCCCGATTTATACTGACAGTGTAACTTGGAGCTTAGTGGTGCTAAAATGGATATTAAAATATGAAAGGAAAAGGAAACATTTTAAAAAGCTAAAAATTCAGTCCCTTTTCATTGTAACTTGTATATTAACAATCTTATATCCTAAATTATCTTATAAATTTAATGGAGAAGCACAAAAAATAAGTATACGTGAAAATACGAAATTTTTTGCTATAAGCTGAAACGTACCACCATGATAGTAACGTTATAAAACAGCACCTTTCTCTCCCTTCGATTTTCGGTGCCATAACATAACATCCATTAAAGTCTAGGACATCATATACCGTTATTCTCTTCTGAAGATTAATTTCGATGCTCTTAAGCTCATGGAACGCATTCATCAATCATTTGACTTTTTATGCGACCTGTGAACTCGTCAGAACTTTGCCAAGAGCAGATTAACTCATTATAAGGCAGTGCTGAGTAGGACTTAGGTTTTGCCTCGTGATAATTACATCGCTTATGCATTCGTTACTTTAGGAAGACACAATGTATTTATATATTTGAAGGAAAGAAAGTGACAAACATGCGGCCAGACAAGCAGTGTGAGGGAGACAGACAGCGGGGGAGGGAAGGAAGAAGTGAATTCTGGTTAAATTGAGCATAATTAGTTGGCTGTAAACTTTTGTTTGTTTACAATTTCGATTTTATTTTAGTGCCTTTTGCCTCTGATATTACCCTCTAGATTCCTTCCTTCATCTCCAAGCTATCTACCCAGGGCCGGACTAAAGGGAGGGCAACAGGGGCTATAGCCCCAGGGCCCCCACATTTCTTGCAGCTCACATCAAACTGCATGCAAATAAAGGACGAGGTCATACAAATTATCTCTCCTCTACAATTTGTGAAGAAGTAATTGGAATAATGGGCGAACATGTACAGCAAGAAATAATATCAAGAATCAAGAAGTCAAAATATTATTCTTTCTCTCCTGACTCAATCCCAGATGAGGGTCACATTGATCAACTAACTATAGTCATACGCTATATGGAAGACACAATGCCAAAAGAAAGGTTCCTGACATTCATGGACAATCGAGGTCACAATGGTTCTGATATGGCCAAAGCCCTGTTTCAGTTTTTAGAGGGCCACAATATTGATCTGAAAGATTGCAGAGGGCAGTCCTATGATAATGCTGCTAATAGGAGCGGGAAGTATAAAGGAATGCAAGCCCTCATCAAAGACAAGAATCCATTAGAGTTTGTGCCATGCTTTAGACATTCCCTTAATTTAGTGGGAAAGGCAGCAGTTAATACATGCTCTGCAGCTGTTCACTACTTTGACTTTGTTCAACAAATTTATTTGTTTTTCACAGCATCCACGGCACGCTATGCTACGCCCAAAGAAAAATTAACAAGAGCTGATAAGCAGTTGTATGTTCCCAAGCGACTAAATGAAACTCGTTGGTCTTGCAGAGCAGATGCAACAAAGGCTATAGTGCATGGTTACAGAGAGATGAGAGAGGCTCTTTATAACATAACGACTGATAAGGAAAACAAGGCTGTGGCTCGGAATGAAGCATGTAACTTATATGAAAAAATGGGTAAATTAGAAATAGCCATTTATGCTACATTTTGGAATGACATCCTAGAAAGATTCAATGCAACAAACCATATTCTACTAGATCCTAAAGTGGTTCTCAGTACTGCAGTGAAAGCACTCAAGTCTTTGAAAACATTTATTGAAACAAAGAGAGAAAAATATGAGGAATATGAAGCAGCTGGAATCAGACTATCTGGAACAGAAGAGTATACTGAAGTTCGCCATTGTGTGAGGAACGTACGTCTTAATCCACTTGATTATGGTAAAGCAGAGGATGCCCAGATGAGACCCAAGGTAAAGTTTCCTGCAAACAGTTTCCTTCCAGTTATTGACCAAATTGTCCAATCTCTGAGTGACAGAATAGCTGCTTATGATCTGTGTGAGCGCTCTGGATTCCTCAATCGCCTAGAAGATATGGATGCAGCTAGTCTTGTGAGTTTTTACAAAGGTGACCTGGAGCTTAGTCTCAAAGATGAACTCGTTCATTTTGTTGAATTGGTAAAACTCGACAGAAAAGACAATGAAAAAATTCCAAAAGAACTCTACTTCTACAAAATGCTCCTTGACTATGGCTTACAGGCAACTTTTCGTAATGTTGAAATCTTGTTGAGAATCTATTTAGTATTAATGGTGTCCAGTTGTAGTGGTGAAAGGTCATTTTTCAAGATGAAAATAATAAAAAACTGACTGAGAACGTCAATGAGCCAGAGTCGTCTTTCATGGTGTTTCCTTGGCTATGATACTTCCTATATGTGGAGACTATATTCTATAATACCTACTTAATCTGAATACTAAAAGTTCTTCATTTTTTGCCAATAATAGTCCTCAGTATAACCCAGAATTGCCCAGGTGGAAAATGCTCACTGTACTCGCCCCTCCACTTCACTAAAAAAAAAATAATAATAAGAAAATAAAATAAAATGAATAAATCAACTGGATATAGGGCCCCCACAATGTGCTACGGGGCCCCCACAGCTTTGGACCCGGCCCTGTATCTACCTTTGCTCCTTCTCAATTACAGATCACCCTTCCATCGTTACTGATCCTTCGAACATGTTCGAATGGAATTTTGTCATTTAACGGAGTTCAGTGTCCACCAAAGTTAAAGAGGGAACTATTCCTTGCCTCTGAAACTTTACAGTGTCTGTCCGCTTTCCCTCGCCACGTTTAATCTGGGGAATCATCTCGTTGCTCTCATGACGACTGTTTCTTTCCTTTTATCTCCGAGTTTTCATTTTTTCATACCGCTTCATTTATCCAGATTTTCACACTTCTGTCCTTTTCCTGGACGAGCATTTGCAGTCTTTCAGTCAACACCGCAGACGCTTTTTTTCCATTCCCGTTCTGTTTCTTGTTACTTTCGGGCATGGGTTAACTAGGTGTGACATCTTTCTACCAACCGATCTTTGTGTTTACAATATATAACTGAATAAATAAATAAGTGATGTAAAATAATAAGTATTATTGGACTTCGATAAGGTAAGCACCGACGTCATAACCTTTTACAATATTATTTACAAATTTGAAATTGTGATAAAAGGAATATAATTTGAATATTTCCTATATGATTTTCGATCAATTTTCAAGTATACAAATGATGGAGCGGAAAAATATCAAGTGTAAGTTAGTACAATTTGTGTACGATGATTTTTATATAAAATAGAAAGGGCTATTCTCCTTAGTTCAATTTTAAGTTCAATATTTATAATGAAATTAAACTAACTCATTCAAGTACAAAAAAAAAAAAATCTTGATTAAAAGACATTCTTTGAAAAAAAGTCAAAGGACATAACAATGAAATTCTGTTACTTAGCAAGTTAGATAGGAAGTTGGGTTTTATCAGAGTTCATGTTCACAACAGGACATTGATCTTAAATTTTTTTAATAAACAGACATCTATCTATAGATATATTGTATTACTTTTTTAATAAACAAATATCTATCTATAGATATACAGTATTACACACACACACACACACACACACACACACACACACACACATATATATATATATATATATATATATATATATATATATATATATATATATATATATATATATATGTATATGTATATGTATATGTATATGTATATGTATATGTATATGTATATGTATATGTATATGTATATGTATATGTATATGTATATGTATATGTATATGTATATATAATTTTGGGTGTGTGTGTGTGTGTTTGGACCTAAAAGTGACTATTCATTCACGTATGTATACCTGTATATATACATACATATTCGTGTATCGATTTACATGCAGCTATTATTATACCATGTATTTAAGCCACGTATTCCTATAATTTGTAAAACGTCATTTGTGGTAAGCAATTATTTGTAACCGGTCAAATAGTTGCATAAGCCAGACCTCAAAAAGTCTAGATTTCCCATTTTCTATGTATCACTTTACTGATTGTAAGAGAAAATGGACTAATTTATAGGGTAACTTCATAAATATACAGTGGGAGAGTTTCATAAGTCTTGTAATAATTTGATCCTCAGTAACATACCGATGGTTGGTTGGACCATGAAACCAGTTTAAAGAACAATAATTGGTATCATCGTACTGAAATAATACAATTCAAGAATAATTTAACTTTATTACAGCAACTCGATATATCGGAGGTCTTGTAGACGTCCATGGAAGTCTCCTTAATGTGCCTAAAACGAAAATCACACTAAAATCTATCGCCAATGTACTGTTACCGATATATTTACCGGTTTGTTTTTTTTAAATTTATTCCTATGGGGCTTGTGCTAAATTTGGCGCTTATGTGAGTGGTTATGCTATTCAAGTTAAACTTTACCCAGTTGATGAACTACACAAATAATAAAGCAATTGCAATTTACGATACGATCATTTAGATATTCATCCGCCCATAAATGATGTTAACAGAAATTTATTTAGTCCATTAAATACAGATTTGTGATAACGTAAGGTATATCTTTCCAAGTGCTCGAAAACTGTGATAGGTAAGAGGCCTGTTTTTTTATCACATCTTTCACAGAATGTTATTTTTAAAGTTTTTCTAATGGACACACTCACCATATATATATATATATATATATATATATATATATATATATATATATATATATATATATATATATATATATATATATATATATATATATATATATATATATATATATATATATATATATATATATATATATATATATATATATATATATTATATATATATATATATAATATATATATAATGTGTGTGTTAGACCGTGACATTTTCTTTTATATTTGCAAATATTAAACCACACACCATTTGATATTCAAATACTATGCTTCGAGAATAGCTTCCACCCAAGGGAAATTATAATTAAAAACTTTTAATTTGAAAATTTCAGATGTATCATAACTATGATGATTTAAAATTACTGAGAATATGGAAATAGCGAAATGTCGGCGAATATCTAAAATATATAAAAAGACCAGTACCACACATTATATGTACAATAAGGCTCATAACTGAAGCATGATTCTGATATTCATCCTGGTGTAATTCCTTGCAGTTATTACAAAATCGTCAATAAAACATGGGCACGCAGATACTAGAGCATACGAAATATCCCCTATCTTCCTTCAAAGATGCCAAGACTCCCCATACAAGGCGCTGTATAGTCTCTGAACCCATTTCGACTCAATTCGCCTTGGCCAATAATGTTGGCTAACGGTTCCTGTTCCCAGATCGATAGGAAAGGGCTTTCGTGTGTGGAGGCTGCTTATCTCCTCCTCAGGATATTGCCAGTCGCTACTATCCCTCACCATTGCCTGTGTCTTTAAATGCCCGTACTTCGGTGGGAAACGCCACTTACCAGACACCTAAATGTGTCTGCAGTAAGTGGATTGGATGCTGATGGACTTGGAGTTACCGAGAGAGAGAGAGAGAGAGAGAGAGAGAGAGAGAGAGAGAGAGAGAGAGAGAGAGAGAGAGAGAGAGCTTCTAAATGTAGATTCGCATTTTTTCCCCAGTTTCTTAAGATAAAATATTTATCATAGGGACTACCTTCAAGCTGAGAGATTTAGATTCATCTTGATAAAAAGTTTGACATTGTTTAGCGGTCCCTAGCGATACCAGGAACGTAGCATGCGAACAAATATGGCTAACCAAAGATATACAAATAGAACATATCGGGAAGCTTTTCTTATGCTTTAATTCCTCGGTCAATGCCATTTTTTTATTTTCAAGGGAAATTTATGGTTTTGCTTTTTCTCCGTCGATTTTTGTTTTATCAGTCTTATACCATCCCATCCTGCGTGTACCATGTTGTAACAATTAACAGAGACACTAAAAAAAAATATTAGATTAGAAATTGCTGTCAAAGTCCCACAAAGGATATTTCTACGAAAACAAAAAGAAGTTTGTTTTCAAGATAGTTGGAAAATTCTGGCAAATAATCACCTCATAAATATCCGAGATAAGAAAGGAAAAAGTAATTTTGGAACCAGAAAAATTTAGATGAGAAACAAAGGGTGAATTTGTTTCAGTTCTTTAATAAATCACAAAATATATGGCGGAATTCTGCAATATACGAAAAATTCTCTCTCTCTCTCTCTCTCTCTCTCTCTCTCTCTCTCTCTCTCTCTCTCTCTCTCTCTCTCTCTCTCTCTCTCTCTTGCGGGATAAGAGTCGTACCAAATATCATTATGCCTTCGGCGCCTGCTTATGAAACTACAATATGATGCTGTACCTTTGGCTTAAAAAAAATATTGCTAGGGCATTGAGGCTATTTGAAAGTGCAGTAGCACTAAGTAGTATTTGTAAATTTTACGAAAAATAGTACACTTTGGACGAAGATGAAGTTTTTGGTCATGGTTTTACTTATTATCCATTTTACTGGTCTGTATTTTGTCATTGAGACAAAGGCCTGTAAAATGATTGTTGAAAATATGACCTTTCACTACTCAAACCTGCTTTAATATAAGCATCAGCTAATAAATAAAGCGTCCAATCCCTTGAAATTTATTTCACCATGTCTCCTTTAGGAAAATTTAATTGTCTTAAAACTAAAGAGCTTCAAATATAATTTAAAATACGATCATTAAGTGTAAATGAATAAGGAAGCACAATCTATTATGATGAAATACTGTTGAAGTTAATGGCCAGGAATAATGGTCTCATAGCACGATTTATGCTGACAGTGTAACATTGAGCTTAGTAGTATAAATCCTAAATTATCTTATGAATTTAATGGAGAAGCTCTAAAAATGGGTATACGTAAAAATACGACAGTTTTAGGTATAAGCTAAAACGTACTACCATGATGGTAACATTATAAAACAGCACCTTTCTCTACCTTTGATTTTCGAGGCCATAATATAACATACATTGAATTCTAGGATATCAAATGCCGTTATTCTCTTCTGAATATTAATCTGGTTGCTCTTGAACCTCATGGAACGCATTCACCAATCATCTGATTTTTTATGCGACCTGAAACTCATCAGAACTTTGCCAAGAGCAGATTAACTCCTTATTATTAGGCAGTGCTGATTAGGACCTAGGTTTTGCCTCGTGATAACAAACAGTGAGAGAGACAGACAGACATCGGGGGAGGGAGGGAAGAAGGCAATTCTTGTTAGATTGAGCATAATTAGTTGGCTGGAATCTTTTGTTTACAATTTTGATTTCATTTTCGAGTCTCGGGCAGCTTATGTCACCCCTCACCCCTCACCCTCTCATCAGCAGTCTTTTGCCTGTGGTATTCCCTCTAGATTCCTTCCTTCCTCTCCAAGCTGTCTACTTTTGCTCCTTCTCAATTACAGATCGCCTTTCCATCGTTACTGTGGAATCATCTCGTCGCTCTCATGACGGCTGTTTCTCTACATTTATCTCCTAGGTTTCGTATTTTCATACCGCTTCAGTCCTTCCAGGTTTTCACACTATTCTGTCCTTTTCCTGGACGATCATTTGCTATATTTGAATCAGCAACCCAACCCCTTTTATTCCATTCCCATTCTGTTTCTTGTCACTCTCTGGCATGGGTTAACTAGGTGTTAGATCTTTCTGCCAACCGATCCTTGTATTTACAATAAATGACTTAATAAATAAATAAACTGATGTAAAATAATAATTATTAGTGGACTCCCGTATGGGGAGCACCGACATCATAACCTTTTATAATATTATTTACAAATTTGAGATTGTGATAAAAGAAATTTAATTTAAATGTTTCCAATATGATTTTCGATAAATGTTCAATTAATACAAATAAAGAGCGACAAAATATCAAGTTAGTACAATTTGTGTACGATTATTTTTATGAAAAATAAAGTTGTAGCCAGAACAATTCTCCTTAGTTCAATTTTAACTTCAATATGTATATAATGAAATTCACTAATTCATTCAAGTACTAAACAGATCTTCATTAAAAGACATTCTTTAAGAAAAATCCAAAGGACATAACACTGAAACCATGTGTTACTTAGCAAGTTAGATAAGAAGTTGGTTTTTATCAGAGTTCATGTTCACAATAGGACATTGATCTTAAAATTTTTTTTAATGAACATTAGGCATTTATCTATAGATATTGTATGATATATATATACATATATATATATTAAAATATATATATATATATATAAATATATATATATATATATATATATATATATATATATATATATATATATATATATATATATATATATATATATATATATATATATATATATATATATATATATATATATATATATATATATATATATATATATATATATATATATATATATATATATATATATATATATATATATATATATATATATATATATATATATATATATATATATATATATATATATATATATATATATATATATATATATATAGATATATATATATATATATATATATATATATTATATATATATATATATATATATTGTTAGAGGCAGAAGGTAGCCCTTTGTTGGCCGACTCGGTAGAGCTTTAGACTGTCATGCGATGGGCCGGAGTTCAATTCCTGACGGCCGGCTGATGAAGAGTTAGAGGAATTTATTTCTGGTGATAGAAATTCATTTCTCGCTATAATGTGGTTCGGATTCCACAATAAGCTGTAGGTCCCGTTGCTAAGTAACCAAATGGTTCTTAGCCACGTAAAATAAGTCTAATCCTTCGGGCCAGCCCTAGGAGAGCTGTTAATCAGCTCAGTGGTCTGGTAAAACTAAGGTATACTTACTTAGAGGCAGAAGGAAACCAGTGGGACACTTCAGTGCTTTATTACACGTCCAATCAGTACAGAGGCGTGACTGCAAGTAAGGTGCAGACGCGCAGGAAACATTGGCGCCAATTCCGCTCTGCTCCTGATAACATACATCACACACAATCAACCATCCTACATATATATATATATATATATATATATATATATATATATATATATATATATATATATATATATATATATATGCATATATATATATATATATATATATATATATATATATATATATATATTGTGGGTGCATGTGTGTGTATGTTTGAAGTACTTATCTATGTAATCCTTCTCTTGTATATAAAATCACGAAAGACTGAAAGCACAAACTAATAATAAGAACAGTAAAAGTGGCCATTCTTTCACGTATTACATGCATATTCGTGTATCGATTTACATACAATTATTATTATGCCGTATATTTAAGCCACGTATTCCCATATATAATTTGTAAAACGTCGTTCGTGGTAAGGAATGATAGTAACAAGACAAATAGTTGCATAAGCTAGGCGTCAAAAAGTCAAGATTTCCCATTTTCTATGTATAAAATACTATACGTAAGAGAAAATGGATAAATTTACAGGGTAACTTCATAGGAATATATATCCTGGAAGAGTTTCATAAGTCTTGTGATAATTTGATCCTCAGTAATATGCAGATGGTTGGCGGGACTGTGAAACCAGTTTAAAGAACAATAATTGGTATTATCATACTTAAATACAAAAATTTCAAGAACAATTTCACTTTATTACAGCAACTCGATATCGAAGCTTTTATATTGCCATCCAAGTCTCCTTAATATGCCTAAAACGAAAATCATACTAAAATCTATCGCCAATTTACTGTAACCGATATACTTACCGGTTTGTTTTAAATTTTACTCCAATGGGGCTCGTACTAAATACGGTGCTTATGTGAGAGGTTATGCTATTCAAGTTAACTTTACCCAATTGATGAACTACACAAATAATAAAGCAATTTCAATTTATGATATGATCATTTAGATATTCAGCTCTCCATAAATGATGTTAACAGAAATTTATTTAGTCCATTAAATACAGCTTTTGAGATAAGGTAAGGTATATCTTTCCAAGTACTCGAAAATTATGTGTTAGGTAAGAGGGCTATTTTCTTTTTCTTTTTTTTTTCTTAGCTCATCATTACGTAGAATGTTATTTTTAAAATTTTCTGATGAACACACACACATTATATATATATATATATATATATATATATATATATATATATATATATATATATATATATTATATATATATATATTAAACCACACTCCATTTAATATTCAATCCACCATGCTCCGATCGGGAACAGCTTCCACCCAAGGGGAATTACAATTGAAAAATTTTAGATTAAATATTTGAGATGTATCATACCTTTAGTGATGGTAAAATGGATATAGTGAAATGTCTGCGAATATCTAGTTTATAAAAAAGACCAATTCGACTCACTGTATATACGATAAGGCTTATAACTGCAGCATGTGACTTTATTCTGTTATTCATCCTAATGAAATCCAGTGCAGTTATTACAAAATCTTGAATAAAATATGGCCTCGCAGATACTAAAGCATACGAAATATCCCTCTTCTTCCTTCAAAGACGCCAAGACTCCACATACATGTCGCTGGTTATTCTCAGAACCCATTTCGAGTCAATTCGCCTTAGCCAATAGTGTTGACTAACTGTTTCTGTTCCCTGATCGAAGGGAAGGGCTTACGTCTCTGGAGGTTGCTTATCTCCTCCTCAGGATATTGCCAATCGCTCTTATCATTCAACATTGCCTATATCTTAAAAGGCCCGTACTTCGGTAGGAAACGCCCCATGCCAGACAACTAAATGTGTCTACAGAAAATGGATTGGATATTGATGGACTTAGAATTGCCAAGAGAGAGAGAGAGAGAGAGAGAGAGAGAGAGAGAGAGAGAGAGAGAGAGAGAGAGAGAGAGAGAGAGCTTCTTATATTATATTCGCATTTTTTCTCAGCTTCTTCAGATAAATTATTTATCATAAGGACTACTTTCAAATTGAGATATTTATCTTGATAAAAGTTTTGAGAATTTTTATATTATTTAGTGGTCCTTAGTGATACCAGGAGCGTAGTATTCAAACAAATATGGCTAACTTCACTTTGTTTCACTTTGCTTGGTTTTATGTACAGCTTTCCACAGGGATAATTCCCTCTCTGGCGGGCCCTTGTACGTTTTCAATATAAGGTGCCTCTTATATTTTATAATTCTTTCAGTGCTTTCTCGTCAGTATCGTAGCTCCTGCAAGATAGGAGAGCATTTAGTTTTTTTTTTTTAATTTGCTTTCTTCTTATTAAATTGCATTGAAGATTATTAGTCAAGCCATGACCTGTATTATTTTTCACCTTTGACACATGTTCCTTATATACTGTGCACTTATTGCCATCATGTTTTATGTTTAGTATCACTATGACATTTCTTTACACAATTTTTACAATAATTGAAGATGTTGCTAGCACATTCATTTGATTTGTGATTTTATATTGTTGATATTCTGAATATCCATTTTTGCCTTTTCTAAGTTTTTCCTGTCTGGAAATCTTACGAATAAGTGTCCATCTCTTGTTGTTTTAACCTGTTCAACTGGCGCAGTTATTTTACTCAATGTGTCGCTTTTCATTAACTGCTGTGCTCTCTTCGTTTGTAGATTTGATCAGAAGCACTTTTTTTGTCTTTAGTGATTCAGCATAAGTTTTGTCCATGTTTGTCATGGTCTTTACATCTTTATCAACATTATCAATTTTGTTTTGGATTTCATCTATGTTGATCATTACGTCACTAGTTTTCTGAGCCGAATCCTGAATCAACTTTGTTAATATCTGTGTTTTCTTTAATTTCTTAAAGTTCATCTACAATGAGTTTTTTGTGTGTTCTTTGTTCAGGCCTCTTGCAGTTATTACAATTATACAAAATGTTATCACTACAAAGTATGGGTGTGTATCTGATCTCGATGCCCGAGCATTCATAACCATACTTCACACATTTCACAGTAAGTTCCTTCCTCATCAACTTCCCCAGAGGAACGTTCGCAGGTTGCTGACTCTCTCGATTTGGGTTGACTCATCCTTCTCTAGTATTTTATTGAGTGTTCCATCCTTACGCACTGCTTCGATAATTATGAGATAATGTTCTTATGATAGTTTGATCTTTCCTTTACTTGATTTAATTTCTGCAGTATTTATTTTCTCTCTTTCCTTTGCCTTCCTCATATTCACTTTGAACATCGCGCAAGTCAGGCACTTTTCACAGAGCACTTCACAGACACGTCCTACCCGCATGAAAGCTAGTCAACTAAAGATATACAAGTATAGAACATTTCGGGAAGTTTTTTTCTGATGCTTTAATTCCTCGGTCAAGGCCATTTCTTGATTTCCAAGGGAAATTCATGGTAATGTTATTTTTCCATCGGCTTTATTTTATCAATCTTATATCATCTCATCCGGCGCGCACCATGTTGTAACAGTAAAAAAAATATTATGTTAGACATTGGTGTGAAAGCTCCACAAAGGATCTTTTAACGAAAACACAAAGATGTTTGTTTTCAAGATGGTTGGAAAATTCTGGCAAATAATCACCTCATAAATATTCGGGATAAGAAAGGAAAAAGTAATTTTGAAACCAGGAAAATTTAGACGAGAGACAAAGTGCGAATTTGTTTTAGTTCTTTAATAAAGAACGAAATATATGGCTGAATTCTGCAGTTTATAAAAAAGTATTCCCCCTTCTCTCTCTCTCTCTCTCTCTCTCTCTCTCTCTCTCTCTCTCTCTCTCTCTCTCTCTCTCTCTCTTTTGCGGGATAAGAGTCGTACCAAATATCATTATGCCTTCGGCGCTCGTTTATGAAACTACAATATGATGCTGTAGCTTTGGCTTAAAAAAAAATATTGCTAGGGTATTGAGGCTGTTTGAAAGTGATAAAAGGAGCCGTAGCAGTGGTATTTGTAAATTTTACGAAAAATAGTACACTTTGGACGAAGATGCAGTTTTCAGCTCTGGATTTGTTAACTGTTCATTTTTCAGGTCTGTATTTGTCACTGAGACAAAGGTCTGTAAAATTATTGTTGAAAATATCACCTTTCCTAACTCAGCTCTGCTTAATATAGGCGTCAGCTAATAAATAAAGGGTCCAACCTCATTCAAGTTTATTGCACAATGTCTCCTTTAGGAAAATAAAATTGTCTTGAAACTAAAGAGCTTCAAATATATTTAGAATACGATCGTTAAGTGTTAATGAATAAGGAAGGAAAATCTATTATAATGAAATTCTGTTGAAGTTAATGGCCAGAAATACTGGTCTCATTGTCCGATTTATACTGACAGTGTAACATGGAGCTTAGTGGTGCTAAAATGGATATATATTAAAATATGAAAGGAAAGGAAACATTTTAAAAAGCTAAAAATTCACTCCCCTTTCATTGCAAGTTGTATATTCACTCTTTGATATCCTAAATTATCTCATAAATTTAATGGAGAAGAACTAAATTAGTATACGTGAAAATACGACAGTTTCTGGTATAAGTTTAAACGTACCAGTATGATAGCAACATTATAAAGCACCACGTTCCTCTTGCTTCGATTTTCGATGCTGTAATATAACATCCATTAAAGTCTAGAATATGAAATGCCGTTATTCTCTTCTGAAGATTAATTTTGATGCTCTTGAACCTCATGGAATGCATTCCTCCTCAATCATTTGATTTTTTATGCGACCTGAAAACTCATCAGAACTTTGCCAAGAGCAGATTAACTCATTATTAGGCAGAGCTGAATATGACTCAGGTTTTGCCTCCCGATAATTACATCGCTTATGCATTCGTTACTTTAGGAAGAGACAATGTATCTATATATCTGAAAGAAAGAAAGAGACAGACATGCGGCCAGACAAGCAGTGAGAGAGATAGACAAACATCGGGGGAAGTGGGGAAGAAGGCAATTCTGGTTAAACTGAGCATAATCAGTAGGCTGCAATCTTTCGTTTGTTTACAATTTCGATTTTATTTTCGTGCCTCTGGCAGCTTGTATGTCACCCCTCACCATCTCATCTACACAAGCTTTTGTCTCTGATATTACTCTTTAGAATCCTTCTTTCATCTCCAAGCTATCTGCTTCTGCTCTTCCTCAATTCTAGATCGCCCTTCCATTTATCCATAGTCACTGATACTTTGAACATGTCCGAATGGAATTTTGTCATTTAACGGAGTTCAATGTCCACTAAAGTTAAAGAGGGAACTTTCCTTCTTCTCTGGAACTTTGCAATGTCTGCTTGGCTTCCTTCACCATATTTACTCTGTGGAATCATCCCGTTGCTCTCATAACGACGGTTTCTTTCCTTTTAGCTCCGAGTTTTCGTATTTCATTAGGCTTCAATCCTTCCCAGAGTTTCTCACTACTCCGTCCTTCAATTGGACGGTATGCTGCTCTCTTTGAGTCATCACCCAACCCCCTTTTTCTCCATTTCCATTCTGTTCCTTGCATTTACAGTAAAATAAATTATGAACTAAATGATGTAGAATAAATATTATTTTTGTACTACCATAAGGGGAGCATCGAGATCTAAAAACCTTTTATAATATTATTTAGGATTTTGAGATCGTGGAAGAAGGGATTTACTTTGAAGTTTTCTTTATGATTTTCGATTTATGTTTAGTTAACACAAATGAAGGAACGGAAAAATCTCGAGTGTAACTTAGTACAATTTGTGTACGACGATTAAAAAATTTATAGCCAAAACATTCTCCTTAGTTCGATTTTAACTTCAATTTGTGTATTGAAATTCAATAACTCATTCAAGTACAAAAAATCTTCATTAAAAGACTTTCTTTCAGAAAAATTCAAAGAATATATCAGTGAAATCATGTGTTAGTTAGAAAGTTAGTTAGAAAGGTGGTTTTTTATCAAAGTTCATGTTTTTAGTAGGACATTGATCCTAAAATTTTTTAATGAACACAGACATCTATCTATGATACAGTGTATAATTATATATATATATATATATATATATATATATATATATATATATATATATATATATAAAATTCTGGGTGCATGTGTGTATGTTTGAAGGACTTATCTAAGCCTTCTCCTGTATATAAAAATACGAAAGACTGAGAATACAGACTGATGATCAAAACAGTAAAAGTGGCTATTCGTTCACGTATGTACAGTACATATACATGCATATTCGTATATCAATTTACATAACATTATTATACCGTATATTTTTACCACGTATTCCCATATATAATTTGTAAAACGTCGTTTGTGGAAGGCAATTATTTATAACGTGACAAATTGTTACATAAGCTAGTCCTCAAAAATTTGAGATTACCATTTTCTATGAATCAACTTACTATACTTAAGAGAAAATAGACGAATTTATAGGGTACCTTCATAGAAAGATATAAAGTGGGAGAATTTCATAAGTCTTGTGATAATTTGATCGCCATTAACATACCGATGGTTGGCGGGATCATGAAACCAGTATAAAGATAAATATTTGGTAATATGCGTAATACGAAAATCATGCTAAAATATATCGCTATTGTACTGTTACCGATATACTTTCCGGTTTCTTTTTCTTTTTTTATTTATTCCTATGGGCCTTGTACTAATTACGGCGCTTATGTAAATGGTTATGTTATTCAACTTTGACTTTAATCAATTGATGAGCTACATAAATATTAAAGCAATGGCAGTTTATGATACATTTATTTAGATATTCACCTCGTTCGAGGAGTCGGTAGAGTTGTGGGCTAGCACTCGCTAGAACCAAGTTCGAGTCTCCGACGGGCTAATGAAAAATTAGAGGAAATTATTTCTGCTGATAGAAATTCATTTCTCGATATAATGTGGTTCGGAATCCACAATAAACTGTATTTCCCGTTGCTAAGTAACCAATTGGTTCTTAGCACGTAAAATAAGTCTAATCCTTCGGGCCAGCCCTAGGAGAGCTGTTAATCAGCTCAGTGGTCTGGTAAAACTACGCTATACTTTTTGTAAACTATCTATAAATGAAATTATCCGGAATTGATTTAGTCCTTTAAAATACAGCTCTTGAGACAACTTAATAGGTAAATCTTTCCAAGTGCTTGAAAGTTATGTAAAATGTAAGAGACCTGCTTTTTTTAGAACATCTTTACACAGAATGTAATTTTTAAATTTTTCTAATGAACACGCACAGATTTATATATATATATATATATATATATATATATATATATATATATATATATATATATATATATATATATATATATATATATATATATATATATATATATATATATATATATATATATATATATATATATGTATATATATATATATATATATATATATATATATATATATATATATATATATATATATATATATATATATATATATATATAATATATATATATATATATATATATATGTATATATATGTATAAATATATATATATATATATATATATATATATATATATATATATATATATATACCTTTTACAAGGGAGAAATAAGGCATTTCAAATGAAAATAAGGGAGCTACATTCCTTTCCCCTCTCAAGTCACCGTACACGTCTTGAACAGTGCGATTTGAGCTTATGCAACTATGCACTTAGTTGAACTTTGGCACTTACGTACGCACACTCCATCATAGACAGACAATCTCAATTTCGAGTAGTTAATTAAACTTCATGATAAGATCAAAGCCAATTCGTTTTTCCAGTCCACCAATTATGAAGGGTATTGTCATTAATTCAAAAGAAGGATTTCCATCATTACAATAGGTAAGAGGCCTTTTAAAGAAAAAGCCACATCTTTACACAGGATGTTATTTTATATCCTAATATATATATATATATATATATATATATATATATATATATATATATAAATATATATATTTATATATTTATATTTATATATATATGTGTGTTATATATGTATGTATATATATATATATATATATATATATATATATATATATATATATATATATATATATATATATATATATATATATATATATATATATATATATATATATATATGTATGTATATATATATATATATATATATATATATATATATATATATATATATATATACTGTATATATATATATATATATATATATATATATATATATATATATATATATATATATATATATATATATATATATTAGGGTGAAAAGGAGATAAAGCCGGTCATCAAAAGGTGATACATTTATTGTAATGATGGTTTCGTAACAATTAATGACACATCATCAAGGCTGGAAAGAAAACAACACAAATTAAAAACTTATCATGGAATATAACTTTGACTTTAAGAGTCTCAACAAATTATACGAAACTTACATTAAAAACAAAACAAGATTTAAAAAGCACCTGCTAGACTAAAGGCTGAAGGCTGAATGATTCGGAAAGAGGAAAGGAATGAGAGGCAGCGAAGAAATACGGCTCAAGCCAGAAACAGCTGTATAGAGGTGGTGTGATTGTTGCAACTTAAAACTTAATAACTGTTCTTTTGATTTTTAATGACTAACACCAAATTAAGCAAGTTGTTAAACGGTTACGTACGTTGCGCCATAGTGAGCTTGAATGTTAATTGCAATGTTACCAATCGTTTTGATGTGATATTCTTCCATAATTTTATGGATGTGTTCCTGACAAATTCCACCTGTTATGCATATAAAGCCAGGCTAACTGGCTGACACCATTATGTAATCAGTTTAACCTTGAGCAATCGTACTTAGTCGAACCTACGCTAAGTCCCCGTGCTGTCTGGTGCAAGTTTGCTGCCCTAAATAAACTTGCAATAATGGGCAACCATTTTGTAAGAACCAGTGTAAAAACCATTATAAGAACCAGTGGAATTAAAAAACCACTATTAAACTGTTTTTCAACCAGACTTGACAATTATGGAAGGAATCTTGGAATAAGTTGTTTATACTGGCCATGTTTCCTTTTACTAAGGAACAGTGCTTAATCGAAGGGGTCAGTTTCCCTCAATCTTAACTACAAAAATGGAATTCGTCTGTCAAGACGTTCAGGCTAAGAAAAACCTGGGTTTATTAACCAGTTATCACACTGTAAAATATTTATACCCAGAACAAAATTGTTTATGATATGAATCTGAGTTAAGAGGTTAAAACGAATGTGTAGCCTCTGACTGTAAATCAGGTAAAATTGACATATGAAGTTTAAAATGATAAAAACAACACTATTAAAAGTTTGAACTATCACATAATTTTCGAGAAAGTCTTTTTCTAAAAATCTAACGTAAATTCCCATTGCTTTAATATTTATGATGTTCACCAGTTGACTAAAGTCTAACTTGAATAACGTAACCACTCACATTAGCGCCGTATTTAGTACAAGGCCCATAGGAATAAATTTTAAAACTAACAAACCGGTAAATATATTTGTAGCAGTACATTGGCTAAATATTTTAGTATAATTTTCGTATTACGCATATTAAGGAGATTTGGATGGCAGTCTAAAAACTCCGACATATCGAGTTGTTGTAATAAATAGAAATTGTCCTCAAATTGTATTTAAGTATATGATACCAATTATTGTTCTTTAAACTGGTTTGATATCCTCAACCATCGGTATATTACTGAGGATCAAATTATCATAAGACACATATACACTACATATATATATAACATATATATATATATATAAATATATAAATATATATATTTATATATATATATATATATATATATATATATATATATTTGTCACACAAACCGTGACATTTTCCTTTATATTCAGAAATATTAAACCACACATCATTTAATATTAAATTCACTATCTCGGGAATAGCTTTCATCCAAGGGGAATTTTAATTGAAAATTTTTTTTTACATTGAAGATTTGAGGTGTACCATATAACTATAATGATATAAAATTAATAATAAGATGGAAATAGTGAAAAGTCTGCGAATATCTAAAATATATAAAAGACCAGTTCGACTCATTGTATATACAATGAGGCCTATAATTAAAGCATGTGACTTGATTCTGTTAGTCATCCTAATGAAACTCACTGCAGTCATTATAAACCCGTGAACAAAACATGGCCACCCACGTACTAGTTTATACAAAATATCCCCTAACTTCCTTCAAAGACGCCTAGACTCCCTATACATGGCGTTGGATATTCTCAGAAGCTATTTCGTGTCAATTCGACTTAGCCAATAGCGTTGGCTAACGGTTCCTGTTCCCTGATCGATAGGGAAGGGCTTTCGTCTCTGGAGGCTGCTTATCTCCTCCTCAGGATATTGCCAATCGCTCTCATCATTCACTATTGCCTCTATCTTAAAAGGCTCGTACTTCCGTTGGAAACGCCCTTTACTATAAATTATCGACACCTAAATGTATGTACCGTCCGTGGATTGGACGTTGATGAACTTAGAATTGCCCACACACACACACACACACACACACACACACACACACACACACACACACACACATACACACACACACACACACACACACTCATAGAATGGGCGTTTTTTTCTGTATATTTGTAATTTTTTCAGTTTCTGCAAATAAAATATTTATCAAAACGATTCCCCTCAAATTTAGATAAGTTCGAAGAGATGGCTGTTGTTGTTTAGTTTCCCCTAGTGACACCATGAGCGCAGGTTGCTAGCATATGTGGCTAACTTAAGATGTACAAGGAGAGGACACTGAAAAGTGTTGCATTTTTATTCATTTAAAGGTCATTTTTGGTCTTTCATGAAAAAATCTTAGCTCTGTTATTTCTGCCTCGGTTTCGCTATATCACTCATATATTTTATTCCATATTACAGTCACATCCTGCATTGTACCATGTTTTAAAATATAATATAGATAGTTGTGTGTGTATGTGTATTTCTACAGGTATGTATGTCAGTCGCGCAGAACACTGAAGAGTAGATTATAGCCAATAATAGAGGCAGAGAAGTGCCCATCATTCATGTATGCATAGATACATCCATATTTGTGCATCTAGTTACATATATTATTATTATTATTATTATTATTATTATTATTACACGTACATTAGGCCACATATTCCCATACATAATCTTTACAACTTCGTTTATGGTAAACAATTATTTGTTCTTTGGGGACAGATAGTTAAATGAGTTACGCCCCAAAAATACAAGATTTCCCGTTTTCTATGAACGATTTAAGTCATATAAGAGAAAATGGATCCGTTTACATTCCAACATAATATACCGGGAGAGTTTCATAAGTCTTGCAATAAACTGGCCATCGGTAATGAGCCGATGGTTGGAGGGACCTTGGAATCTGTTTAAAGAACAATGATTGTTATTATTTTACTTGATAGGTATTACGTTACTTGTATACAGCAATTAAAAGAAAAAGGTAAAACTGAAGATTATATACTACCGCGGCCTGTTTCCCGCCAGTCGCTGATCGAAATATTTACCGC
>NC_089750.1:59742206-59749706 GCF_040412425.1 Macrobrachium rosenbergii
ACAATAGTAACAGTAGTAGTAAATTTTGCGAATAGTAGCACATTCCGTTCGAAGATTGTGTTTTTTCTCATGAGGAAGGTCAGTGAAAAGCTTGTTTACAAGTCAACTCTCTTCACTTTTTGTGTCGGTTAATACAGCATCCTACCTTTTGAAGTTTATTGCACCCTGTCTCCTTAGGATAAAATGCATTCAAGTCCGATCACTGAATGATGATGAATAAAGAAGGAAAATTTGAATAAAAAAACGTGTTGCTGGAATTAATGGCCAGAATAATATTCTCGTTATTTGATTTGTATCAATAGTGTAACCAGAGAGCTGAATGGTATGAAAATGTACACTGAAATATGTAATAAATAAGATACAATAATAAACAAGTAAAATATGCGCCGAAGTTTCTTCGGCGCAATCGTGTTTTCTGTACAGCGTATAATGCTGTATGAAACTCTCAACCACGGACCATAAAACACTCAGCCGCGTCCCATGAAAATATCACCCACGGCCCGGTGGTAGCCTGTGTTGTTGGTACCTATAATGGTGTCAGACGCACGATCTTGACTAACTTTAACCTTACATAAAATAAAAACTACTGAGGCTAGAGGGCTGCAATTTGGTAACTTTGATAATTGGAGGGTGGATGATCAACATACCAAATTGCAGCCCTCTAGCCTCAGTAGTTTTTAAGATCTGAGGGTGGACAGAAAGTGCGGACGGACAGACAAATAGCCATCTCAATAGTTTTTTTTTTTTTTACAGAAAATTAAAAGCAAAAAGTTTTACTCCCTTGTCACAGAAACTTGTAGAAGCAATAATTTGCATCGTGAATTACCTACGAACTGGAAGGAGAAGCAAAATTTGTTATACGGGGGAGTATCGTAGTTATGGTCTAAGTATACAGAATTTTTGGCTAATTCGGTAATCACGATGTTTTGTGGTTGAATGATATTCTCGAAAGATCAAACGTAACAGCATCATGATAATAGAAAAACAACCAAAACTTTCTTTTCCTCTCCCTCCTTCGATTTTCGATTAAAAGTGTGACATATATCGAAGTCTAATTTATCAGATGCCGTCATTCGCTTTTAAAGATTAATCTTGATGTTCATGAGCTTCATAGAACAAATTCATCAATCATTTCGTTTTCTTAGACAATCGGAAAACTCATCAGAACTTTGACAAGAGCAGATTAACTTCCTATTATCAGGCAGCGCTGATTATGACTTATGGTTTTAACTAAGGGTAATTACATCACCTAAGCATTCGTTACTTTAGGAAGACGTAATTTATCCATGTATTTAAATTTTACATGGAGAGGAAGAAAGAATGAAGAAAAGAGACATACAGACAAGCAAGAAGTAAGACAGTCACAGAGAGAAAGATGGAGTGAGGGAAGGAAAAGGGAAATTCTTGTCACATAGAGCATAACTATAGGGCTATATTCTTTTCCTTTTACAACTTTTATTTTATTTGCGTGTCTCCCCCTCATCTGCTCGTGCTTTTGCCTCAAACCCACTGGTACTTCCTAATTCCGAATTGCTCTGCCTTTGACTATTGTTACCGGTCATTTTCATATGTCTGAAACGAATTTCGTCATTTAAGTTCATTATCTACTAAACTTAGAGGGAGCCGCTCCACTTCTCTGGAACCTTACAGTGTCTGCCTGGCTTCCCTTGACGATTTTGGAATTTTCATTCTGCTTCAGTCTTTCCAGATTTCACAACATTCAGTCCTTTAACTGTAGCCTACGGTTTGTTGTTATCTTTAAATAAACTCCCACCCCACCCCGTTTTTCTCCATTCCCATTTTGTTTCTAGTTACTTTCTGGAAAAAGTCGAAGAACTACACAAATAATTAGAGTGATGACAATTCATTATGGGATCTTTTAGACCTATAAAATGTCGAAAATGTCCATCTTCGCAAGTACTCTACAAGTAACTATGTAATAGTGAAGAAATCGATTTTATTTTCAAAGCAAAACTTCAAGGTAGGACTTTACTCAGAAAATTATTAATGAGCATGCAATTTTGCCCTCAATAATAACCCGATGGTTGGCGGGACCTTCAAACCAGTTAAAAAGAATTGGTCGAGGAACTACAGAAATATTTCATGAATAACAGTTCGTAAGCACATTCAGGCGTTCAGCTTTATGTAAATGATTTAGGAAAACTTTATCATTTTATTCCAGTTTTTTTTTCATTTGAAAGTACTTATCCACAGTTGGAAAATACGCTGAAAATTTATGATTAAATATAAACAAATATGTTAGTCCGTGTTTTGAAAATCGGGAAACACTGGAAAATTCATTGATGAAGGCCATAAATGTGGTTATATATACCAAATTTTGCAAAGCAACAATGATATTTGTGTTTTACACATAATTATATCATATGCATAAGACATATATTCCTGTGAACTGTTTTTAATCTTTTTAAATATTAATTAATATACGCATAGATAAATAATGTGTTATGCCTCAAAAATAGCAAGGTCTTCCATTTTCTATGAGTTCTAAATACGTTTAATATAGAAAATGGTCATTTTTAGAGGGTGACTTGGGCAAAGAGTCAAACTCCATTGAAAATTTGACCCGTTCGTTAACAGTAAAAGCAGGTCACTAACTTGTCTATAAAGTCACATTTTTGCGGCAGTTATAATGTAAATGTGTTTATATAAACCTTCAGCTGTCAATGATGTTAACTCGGATCGATTCTAGATCTCAAAAACGTAACAAAGAAAGAGTTACTTCTGCCTCAAGAATATCATGAAAAAAGAAAATCTTAAGATTATTGGACGGTGAACCAAGTTACGTGACGTGTAATTACCTTAATTTTTTCTGTGGATATTAACTTGGAAAGCTGTTAAGTTTCAATGATAACGTTAACGGCCCTCTTTGGGGGTGGGGGCGGGAGGGATTAGTTTGTCTTTGAAAAATGGTAGCCTACCATTGACAGAGTAGGCTACTATGCAACTGAAAATCATAGAATGGGTTGTTGATTGTTTCCATATGCAGTATACATATTTTATTAAAAGTCACCTCAAATAAATCAGTTTCTTTTCTTACTGTTTTGTAAAGTCTGAGTTTATATCGCAAATTTAGTTGTCTTGAGTACTACCCTTTCATGTTATATCACTATCTTTTAAATGTGTTGCATAACTTATAAAAAAAATTTTTATTAACTTATTAAAACAGAAAAATCCATCTTCTGTCAAAAGTTAATTCATGAGTATGTTTACTATTCGAGATCATTTAAAGATTTATTTAATTTTAGAAATGAAATAGAACAAGGTTGAACTGTGCAATGCAACTGACAACTCATCTCCTCTTTATAATTACGACCCTTCGTCATGATATTGGATAAGTGCATTGTTTCAATGTTATAACAATTGCATGCCGTAATTCATTCAGAAACAGATAAGAATTTACAAATTGATTACTGTCGGATTCAAAATGGGCTGTCATTTACATATCTGACTGATAAGATATAAAGATAACTTTACATAATCAGTGCAAGTCCACAATTATATTGTTTGAAAACTGTTTTTCAAACAATACGAGTCAAATGACTGAAAATTAAAGATTTAAGCTTCTGACCGTTTGCACGACTGTCTTCTTCAGCTAACTGGATAAAAATATATGAAATTCTTATGACAAATGGTAGTAAAGTTTTGTTACATCCTTGGTAAACATCAAACAGTCCCTCATGTTTAATTAGGAAATGGCGGTCATTTAATGGCTGTTCCCTTGTATCTGTTTGCCAGACGTATTTGCCGCCTTTCACCCTTACGATGCTCGTTTGTGATAATTAAGTGATTTTAGGTGGTAAACGACCTTTGCCCTCGATGGCTGTTATTTCTCTGATAACCGAAATTTCGACAACCTGTGCGGGGATAGACTTGGCAGGGACAGTATCAGGGTACAAGAGAACCTCATTCAAATCTAAATTCATGGAATGATAGGCTAGCTTGTTTAGACGCCTGTCTTCCTGCGTAAAGGCTTTTATCGCCATCTAAGGTATCAAAATTTATCAAAGGACTTTCCACCAAACTTCTGTGATCTGCTTTATTACTTGTATATTTAGCTTTTGCTCCTCTCCAATCACTGAAATTATCACTCTCCCAACAGTGTTTTGCAATGGCACTGTTTTGAGCGAAGTACCTAACCGCCTTTTATGTTCTTACAAGTCTTCCGTTCCTGCCTCTTCCTGTCTCCCCAAAGTAAAATGAATTACAAAGCTTCCCTTTTATTGCATAAACTCTTTTATCCTATTTCCAGGTTGTAAGAGAATTTCGTAATTTTTTGTCTTAATAAGAATTCTTAGTAGGCTGAAGAGTATTGTAGTGCAAACGGTCGAAAACTTCCATTTTTCAAATTTTTCTCTTGATTTGTATTGTTTCAATGGTCAGTTTTTACTTATAAACATAAGTGTGGAGCTTCACTAATGATTTCTGTTTCATAGTGTAGTGATACACCCTAGATAACTTTACATAACCTTCATGTAATATTATCACTGTTAAGATGCCTTTGTAACCAGCACCTGTTGGATTCTATAGTATCTATTGGGTTATTAAAGGGATGACTTTTAATCTTGAGAAATTACCTTCCAGTACGCTAACTCATAAGCACTAACTAAACTTTTTACGGGAAGATCCACTTGTCAAGACTAGGTGTCCTGAAAACATCAATCCTATGATATTATAAAGAATGTGACAAAGATTGATCCCCAGGAAAGTTATACATTGTTAGCCACTAAATTCAGTTACATTGTTGTGCAATATCAGTTTTTTTTTTCTTCCTTTGCGTAGTAGGTCTACTGTATGTGCTTGTATCTGTGGCGTCCTCGAACTAATAGATCCCTTTTTTACTTACATTTTCTCTTTAAATTACAATATCACTAGTAAATATGAAGGGAAAATTCATTTCCGTGTATCACATGCAGCATTAATTTAAATTGATTTTTACATTCGCTATTTACTGTATAATGCTGCAGATACAGAATCGGCATTAACGGCAATCTTGTACCTTTACTTTCGAGGCTGAGACCTTGAAAGATCAATTTATACTTAGCTCAGAAATGTAGGAAGTAAATAAAAATGAATATCGAATAAGGTTGTCACTTGTTTCCTTATGAGAGATATAAGATTTTCATCATTGTATTATTAGATATTTAATGATAAATAAACCTACTCATATATATAAAGATTTCCATACGTAGCGCCATTACACTTCGAACTGTTGAGAGTCAGTAACCTGTTAATGTAAATAAATATGAGTTCGCTGCATATTCTTCACTTGAATAGTGCCTTACATCTCTCTCTCTCTCTCTCTCTCTCTCTCTCTCTCTCTCTCTCTCTCTCTCTCTCTCTCTCTCTCTCTCTCTTACTCGACTAGCAAATGTGTTATATCGTATTGAAGGGTAACCTTGGAAGCGTCCATCTTTCTTCTTAACGAGGGAACTTCTTTATGCAAAAATCCTCTTTTTCTCCGGAAATCTGTTTATCCTCAACGGTGTCCTTCATCCGTCTTCGTGTCCACCAGCTATCATTCCCTTCCTTTCTCCTTCCCGTACGGGGGTGTAACGTCAGTGCATCTCATGCATTACTATAGGCATTACTTAAGGTTCTTTGCAGAGTGCCTTCGGCCCTCAACTACAACCCCTTTCGTTCATTTTACTGTACCTCCTTTCATATTTACTTTCTTCCATCTTACTTTCCACCCTCTCCTAACAATTGATTCATAGTGCAACTGCCAGGTTTTCCTCCTTGTACACCTTTCAAACCTTTTACTGTCAATTACCGTTTCAGCGCTGAACGACCTCATAGGTCCCAGTGCTTGGCCTTTGGCTTCTATATTCAGTTCAATTCAATCCTGCCTCCCTCCTTTCATTTTGTCTTAGACTTAATCAGTTTTTTCTTTTGATGCCCCTTGTTATTTGATAGCTGCGTACATATATAGATGTATGCATTTGTGAGCGCATGTCACAGACAGACAAAGAGAGAGAGAGAGAGAGAGGGAGGGGGAGAGAGAGAATATGCAAAATCTCCCTTATTCGTTCAGGAAGTCTGTATTCAGTGACTATTATCATCCCTTCCTCGGAAATGGGAATTCATGTTTAATGTGAATTTAGAAACTTATTTATGCTATTTGAGTTTTAGTCTATAAATACCTCTAAGTGCAGAGTTTTATGGCGGCCACATTTGTATCAGTGATATGGGATTTTCTTTTTTTGAAGATGGGGAGGGGAGTGGGCATGAAAAAATTAATGTCTTTTCCACAAGCAAGAGGGTTATACCACCGATCTCATTCTAATTAGGAGCTTTGCCATTTATATGCATTCCGTGTTACAGAACGTACAGTAGTATTTACTTGGGCAGCGCTTTTGTTTCGTTAATTTTCGTAAGTCACTGTAAACGGTTCAAGTGAACAGGATTCTTGTGAATGTATGTTGACCGTCAATTAGTCTTCAGTCGGAAATCGTAGCAGCAATCATTTCATTCCCAAAGATAAATTCGTAAATGAGAATACGCTCTATCCAATAACATCGTACCAACTAAATAAAGGAGAAAGAAGAAGAAAAAAAACTACACAAACGAAAAAATAGACTTCAGCTAAGCCCATTTATCTAGTACTACAGCAATCACCGCCTAATGAGAACCAGTCCTATCAAATCGCCTTTGTTTGCTTTGGGACTCAGTCCTCAATTACGAGCGATGAGCGTCACAAAGACCACTGAAGAGATTCGGAATGGCTGGTCTAGGAACCGAGACATTTACATTTCCTTAAATTTTTTTTTTTTTTTAGGGTGTGAGAGACTCGTGAAAGTTCTTTAATTACCTTATTGGTTCCTTCCATTTTCTGAGAATCACGAAGTTGATTCTGAGAAGGGGTTAGTCATGAATAAATTTTCATTCAGTCTTGATGCCTTTCTTTTGCTGTCATTTTGTAAAGGAAGCTTCCAGGAAAAGAATTCCCATCGAGTAGATTAAATTAAACTAGAAAACAACGAAAACAAATAAAGTCATTTATTAAAAAATGCAAATTTTCTCATATATTCTTAAATTTTGGCCAAGCAAGAGACGATAGCTTGCAAAGGCAAGACAGAATTTCCTGCTATTTAAGTCACGCGAATGTAAAATATTCCCATTAGAAACTAATTTAATGAGAGAGAGAGAGAGAGAGAGAGAGAGAGAGAGAGAGAGAGAGAGAGAGAGAGAGAGAGAGAGAGAAAAGCCACAGGAGAAAGTGTTAGGATAAAATAAAGAAAATCCGTAGATCGAGACAGGAAGCGAAGGAGGCAGAGAGGAAGAGATCAGGCCCTCTCTTTATAGTCCACAACGAAAAGTGTCTGGATTTATATACCCTTTCTACACAATATTTTAGCTCGGGGTAATGTCAGGGCAGCCTTAGGATTCTGGGTTTATGTAGTGGATTTTTCCATTTTTTGTAAAGTGTGAAAGTTGGAAGTTTCGTTGGGAACTGAGAGGAAACATTCAGACCGACAGACA
>NC_089750.1:59772206-59862206 GCF_040412425.1 Macrobrachium rosenbergii
GCATGGTTTTCCATTTTCTATCATTTAAATGTGTAATAGAAAATGCAATGAGCTTATCATAAGAATTGGTGACAGTGTGACGCTTCGTTGGATGGGACAGCAAAGCCAAGTCACAAACTTGTCTCTAACGTAATCATTTATGTGGCGACAGTGCTATAAACTATGTTTATTTAGCCAATCACCTGTCGACAAATGATTTACTCATTTATTTTAGCCCATACGGCCATCGGCTTCGTAGAGAACTCAAAAACAGAGCAAAGAAAGATATCCTTTTTCCTCGAGAATATCAGGAAAATATAAAATATTAAAGATTATTTGACAATGACCAAAATTACGCGCAATTACCTTACTTTCTTTTGCGGATATTACCAAGCATAGCGGTTTAGTTCTTATACAAACGGTAACAGCCATTTTTTTCTCTCTCTCCCTTGTCTGAAAATTAGCCTCATTGCGTATAGTTCGACTGAAAGCTATGGATACTGGAAATATTTATTGAAATTCTTCTCGAATAAATTAGGTTTATTTATTTATTTATTTATTTATTTATTTATTTATTTATTTATTTATTTATTTATTTATTTATTTATTGCTTTCTATGATCTGATTGTAGACCACAAATTCCGCTATATTTAAATGCTGCCCTTCCACGTTATGTCATTAACATTAAAATTTCTTTGCATTTTTCTCTAACTTACTGAAATAGAAGAATCCATATTCAGTCACAAGTTGATAAATGACTGTTTCCAATCCGAGATCCGATATCATTTAAATGTTAATTTCATTTTGGAAATGAAATGGAATAACCATATAGACCAGGGGTTCTCAACCTTTTAATCTTATGTACCCCTTGAAGTCTTTCAGTATTGGTCACGTACCCCTTACCCACAATGCAGCATTAGGAAGGGTAAAAAGAAATGCGTGTTTTTTTTACTTAATAAATATTAAGTTTAAATTGTGGTATATATGTGAGCATACAAAATTTTCAATAATGAGGTAGTGTTGATAGGAACTAGTACTTCACAGGGAAACACTGGCTGCTAGCATGCAATACATTTACTAAAACAGGACTATGGGCCTATCAGACAGTTTTCGATCATTGTGGCTGTGAACTAGTGCTGCTTGCAGCTAACTGCAACTTGTAACTAGTAACAGTGATAGGTAAATCACTGTGTGTGTGAATAGCATATAAAAATAAAAAAAAAGAACTAAATCAGACGCGTTTTTCCAATAACTGTGACTGTGAGGTAGTGGTGTTATATACAGCTTATAACTAGTTACTCATGGGGAAATTACTGCGTGCGTGACTAGCATCACTAGCATAAACAAAAAATAACAAAATAGTATCAAGAAGGCATTGTTCCACTGAAAAAAGTTAAGCATACCTTAGTTTAACCAGACGACTGAGCTGATTAACAGCTCTCCTATGGCTGGCCTGAAGAATTAGACTTATTTTACGTGGCTAAGAACCAATTGGTTACTTAGCAACGGGACCTACAGCTTATTGTGGAACCCGACCCACATTATACAAAGAAATGAATTTCTATCATCAGAAATAAATTCCTCTAATTCTTCATCAGCCAGTCGGAGACTCGAACTCGGGCCTAGCGAGTGCTAGTCCACAACTCTACCGATTCACCCAACGAGGAACTGTTCCACTGACTGCGAACTAATGCTGATTGTTAAGCCTCGCAACTAGTTATTAGTAACTAGTTACTTACTCATAGGGAAGTCAGTGTGTGTGTGTGACTGCATTAAAATACAAGTATAGACTAATTCAGTGAGATGGTTGGGCCTGTTTCTTTGCTACCAACAAGTCAATCCTGGGCACAGTTTTTGCAAGAACCACTGTTCTGTCGTCTTTGACTGCAAGACGTGAACGTAACTTGTTTTTAATCAAGCACAGTGCTGAGAATCCCTGCTCACAGCGGTATGTAGAAGGAAACATCAGGAGGTCCCGTACACATTCCTTTTCTAAAGCAGAATAAGAACTTGCCACTGTTGATCAGAATCTGGTCAATAACAAACTATCGAAAGAATCTTTTACAGTTGAGTCACTGACAAAGCACATGTAGGCCACTTTCTACAAACAGGTTTGCAATTACTCAAAACTGAGGTATTTTGAGAAACCTATCATGTACCCCAAAAATTCCTCTCACGTACCCCTGGGGACACGTACCCCAGATTGAGAACCCCTGATTATAAAGGAATTGCGCAATTGCATTAGCAACTAATTCTCATCTCTTTAAATTGTCCCTTCATCATGGTTTGGAAAAGAGCATTGATTCAGTCTTATCAAAGCTGTATTCCGTAATTAATTATAATATAACAACAAAAATTACCGATTTATTGTAATTCAAATTGGGCTGTTATTTACGTTTGTCCAACACTAAGATTGTAGGGCTACCTCTACATGGTCCGTATTTATTATTATTGTTTTCAAAATGCCTTTGTAACTTGCACTTGTGAGATTCCATTGTATCTACTGCACTATTAAGGGAATGACACTGTTATCATTAGGGAGTTCCTTCTAATGGGCCAACTGTTAAGTACTGACTATCGTTTTGATGGAAAATCCACTTGCGAAGGTTTGATGGACAGAAATCATCAATCCTTTGATGCATTACTTGTACAGGATTTAACAGTTGTTGACCCCGATGAAAAGTTTAACATTGTCAGCCACCGTGCTCAATTGCATTGCTTTGGGGCGTCAATTTTTTCCTTCCTTTGTGTAACTGGTCAATATAATTGAATCTGTGTCGTCCCCCGAACTATTAGGCCTCTTTTATTTACAATACCTATTCAAAGTGCAATACCGCAGACAAATATAAAACGATAGATCATCTCCATGTGCCACATGCAACATAGCATAAATTACAAATTTCTATAATCGCTGCTTAATGTCTATTTATGTAGATACAGAATCGGCATTAGCAAGAATTCTGTGCCTTTATTTTCGATGCTGAGACTATGAAAGATCAACATATATTTCGCATAAAAAAGTTGGCAGTAAATGAAAATGAGTATAGAATCCTGTTGTCACTTGTTTCCTTACGAGATGCGTCAGTTTTTCGTCAATGTAGTATTGAATATTTACTGGTAACATCGATAAGATTCATATAAATAAATATTTTCCTATGATGGCGCCATTACACCTCAAACTATTAATTGTCAGTAAACTGTTAATGTAATTATATATGTTTGCTGCATATTCTTTACTTGGATAATACTTACCATCTCTCTCTCTCTCTCTCTCTCTCTCTCTCTCTCTCGAAATTTGACGCTAATGTCCCGCCCTTGCAGTAAATGGCTAGGTTCTGCCTTTCTCAAGGGAACCCTTGGAATCGTCCATCCTTCTTCGTGACGAGGGAACTTCTTCTTTATGCAAAAATCCTCCTTTTCTTCGAAAACCGAAATCCGTTTACCCTTCAAGGTCTCCTTCATCCGTCTCCGTGTCCACCAAACATCAATTCCTTCCTTCCTCCCCTCATTTTGTCCTACACTCCTCAGTCAGCTATTCGTCTTGTTATCTCTTTATATATCTACTTACTTTTATTTTCTTTTTCGGTGCTTAACATAAACTAAAACACAAATAGGCAGCTGGTTTTGACTGATATTTATATAAATACATGTGTGTGTGTGTGTGTGTATGTCACAGACAGACAAATAGACAGATGTGCAGTGTCCTTTATTCGTTCAGGAAATCTGCATTCAAAGATTATCATCACCCCTTCCTTGGAAATGGGAATTCATATTTAATACAGAATTAAGAACTAATATATGCCATTTGACTTTAGTTTTATAAATTGTAATCAAGAAATTACGGTCTTGCTTTAAATGTTGCATTTGTATCAGTCTAACATTTTTTCATCCTGGACCTACCTAAGTAACAAAAAAAAAAAAAAAACGCTCTAAATTGTGAACTATAGTATAACTATAGTATTTTCTTAGACTTCGGTCTCAGTTTGTATTTAGATAATGACGTACTTTTGCATAACCTTTATGTGTGTTTATTCTATTTCCATCAGACGAAAGGATTCTTTTCTTTGAAAAGCTGGGTGGGGGCACGGTGGATGGGGGACACCCAATTTCTATCCTTTCCACGCAAAAGAAGGTTAGACCAAAACTTTCACTTCTAATTTGGAGTTTGTGCCATTTACACGTTTTTTCCTGTTACACAACGGACAGTGGTATTTCAGTGAACATCGTTATTATTTCGTTTAATTTCGTAGGTCATTGCAAGTAGTATAATTAAATAGTTTTCTTATAAACGTATGTTGACTGTAAATACATTTTTAGATGTCAGAAATCGAAGCAACAGTGTCTTCATTCCCATAGATCAATTCTTAATGGAAAATAAACGTTGTCTCCTGACATCATACAAAAGAATTATAAAACAACGAAGTATATTAAAGTATATAGCACGAAAAAATACATTCCCTTTAAACCCATTTGTCTAATGTTACAGCAATCACCGCCTAATGAGAACCAGTCCTATCGAATCGCCTTCGTTTGCTTTGGGACTCAATCCTCAATTACAAGCGATGCGCGTCACGAGGACCACTGAAGAGATTTGGAATGGCCTGGTTGGGAATTGAGACATTTACATTTCCTTTCTTCATTTTTATCCTTTTCTTTTTACTTAAGGGTGTGAAAGAATATGAAAGTTCTTCTTTAATTATCTCATTGGCTCCTTCCGTTTCCTGGGAGTGTCGGGGTTGATTCAGAAAAGGAGGTTAGTCATGAATAATTTTCATTCAGACTTTGACTTTCTTTTGTCTTCCAAGATAGACTTCTGGGTTTTCTTTAGTTATGAAGATTTGGAGGTAAAGGTAATGAATGATAGTGGACATGCTATTTTCAGCTATACTAAACTCTTTCCTTTGCATCTGATGCAACGTGCATCAGATACAAGAATATTCGTAAGATGAAAAAATTAGATAATATAACTACCGTAGATAAAGCAAGAAACATTACCCGGAAAGTGGACTGAAGCTGTGGATAATAATCGAGCCGATCCTTCACACTATTATTATTATTATTATTATTATTATTATTATTATTATTATTATTATTATTATTATTATTATTATTATTATTATTATTAAACATTTAACCAGACCCCCAAGTCAAACATTGTGAACAATGGCTGATAAGACAGACTTCAGCAACCGAGTATAAACATACTACTTCGAAACTTGGAGAGGTGGTTTTTTCTTACTGTTGAATTTTTACAGTAAAATGAAACATCTTTCATATCTGATGCATAAGCCGTAGGAAAGAGCCAGCAGCTGGATATAGACCGCTTAACTAATTGGTTTCCTTCAATATTTCGATCCTCGAGGAAACATTATTGCCCTATTGATGATATATTGTCACTTGTTGTTATTGTTGCTTAAAAATCAAAGGGGCTTACAAGAAACCAAAGCTATTAAAAACACGGAAAGTGGAGAGAAGGAAGAAAATAAGAATCGACCCTGATTTGGAGGGCAAGGGAAAGCGGTAAGGAATTTCTCAGGCTTGCCAGTTAAGGGGAAGAAACATTCACGAAAGTGCCGTCGTGTGATATTATATGATTCATAATTTATCAAAATGAATTTCATAAAATTCAGAGAGACCAACCGTACATGCCCTAATCCGTTTCAGCCTCTAGGTTATTGGCTTATCCTCAGGACAAACTGAATTATTGTAGGAAAAGAAAGAAGCAAACTCATACGTTTCAGTTCTAGGTTAGGTTAGGATAGTTAAGGTTGGTTAGCGCCAAACCGAATTACCGCAAGAAATTCTAAAGGAGGCATTTTGTCTGTTGTTATTTTAGGATAGGGTGGGAGAGGTTACTCATGATGGAATCAAAACTTGAATAAGGGATTATCTGAGAGTTGGATTCCAATGGTTGTACTTCTTTCCAGTAAAAATGAGATACCGTACTTGCAGTAGATAAAAACATTGCCAGCTTCCTTTCGAAATTGCTTGAAAAAATAATCCTTCACTTTCCTTTTAATGTAAAGTATGCTAAATTGCAGTTCTGTTGTCCATTGTTTCACTTATGTCTCCCTTCCTCGTCTGTCCAGGGACAAGAAATTGAACTCGAAGTTTGCAACGTTTTTCGGTGACGGTAATAAACTATAAATTATCTGGAATTGTATTGTCTCCAATTGTTATCATTATTACTGAAATACCAATAGCTGCCGTTGCTGCTATTATTGTTGCCATGAAGCGAGCCTCAAAAACTGTCAGCTTGCAAATGAAGCTTTCACGGAAAGCAATGCACAATGACTCAGCAAGCAAAGAATAAAAACTAAACTACAAAACAATGAAAACACACGGAATCATTCCTTAAAATTACATTTCTTTTTGACAGATGCCTGCTCAAAAAGGCAAATAAATTTATTTCCCATATAATCCCAGTTTCTTTCCAAGCAAGAGAAAGCCCTAGACGATTTCTTACAAAGGCGAGAAAGAATGTCCTGATATTTAAGTCACGTGAGTGTACAAAATTCCCATTAGAAATTAATATAATGTAGTGAAAGAGAGAGAGAGAGAGACAGAGAGAGAAAAGCCTTGGGAAAAAGAAATTGTCAGGGTGGGAAAAAGGAAATAAGGAGAGAAAAGAGGAAAGGAAGGGGAGAGAGGATGTCCCTTGGTTATAGTCCAAAACGGAAAGTGTTTGGATTTATGTATTCATTCACCACTATACTTGAGAGTGAAGTAATGTCAGTGCAGCCATGGGATTTTGAATTTGTGAAAAGGATTTTTTATATTCTTTGTGAAGTGTGAAAGCTGGAAATTTGGAGGAACAGTGAGGAAATCAGACAGACCGACGGACAGAGAACAAGTTCCATTTGATACGAAAAAAGAATATGCGGTTGAACATAAAGATCTGGGAGGCAAAGCCACTTTTGTTGTTGGTAGGAAGAGTCCGAAGATGCACAGCAGGCCTCGTATCTCCTTCAACCCTTTACTAGAATTTTGGGCCGCCCTAGGGAAAGGGTCTTTGCTGGCATACCACCGGCTTAATCTAATCCCTCTCGTTCTCTGGCAGCCAGGGTACGTTAATGAAGCTCTCGGACTTGCTGTCCACTGCTGTAGTAAACATTTGGTCAGAATGAGAAATCACTCAAGCAGAGACACAGATACAAATCAATTCCTGGAATTGTGAAATTCCGTTTATCATGCTTTCCTATGGCAGGGGAACAACACCCATCCTAATTTATTTCCATTTCCTTGTCGGTAACACGGGACAAATTTCCACCCCTTGAGACACACATCTCTTTCCGAAAGTTGAATAACTTTCCAAGTTGAATAGAGGTGAGTCAGGTTGGGTCGGTCACTTCAGCATGCGAGATGTAATTGATACTGTCTTCTTCAAGCAAGAGGGTTGGGTGCTGTGACTGGGATGCTGTTTCATCTTAAAGCGAAATAAATATCTTATACAAAAAAAAAAAATGTTTAATCTCGGTTTTAGTGAGCAAGGTGACATAAATGAAAATACACCCTTTTTATTTATTTTTCCTGACTGTAACAATTTCTTCTTACAAAGAAACGTCAGTTTGTTGATGAAAACCAAATATTTATTCTTTTACATTTTATTGTTGGGTGTCAAATGTAAGTGCAGAGGTTTTCTGTATTTTTTTAACTGGGGTAGAATGCTCTAAATAGTAGACTGTGTTCTGCACACGCAGACGCCAAAAAATACGATTTTTTTAAAGGTCTTATAGCGTTTTGGGTATAGAAGGAGATATATTTTCTTACCATTGATGAGAATAAATCAACGTTCAGGTGGTAGATAATAGGTACATTATACCAATTTATATGAGATCATAAAGCCAGGCTATTTTACTATTTCTTTATTTTGAAACAACTTTTGAAATTTTACAGAGGAGAAATTAGCAACTTTCATGGGAACATCTGTTTTTTTTTTTTTCTTGGGGATATTCGTAATCTTCACGTAAATAATCTTAATATTTGATACAAAAATTACGTTGAAAACGACGGGGAAACTGATGAATGGTCACAAATAATTCAGGAACACAGAAAATGAAACGTGAAATTCCCGTCTCATTCTTGTGGGTTTATCCCATATTTTGAGAGGGATGTGCATTTATGTTTTGTCGCTCTATACGAATAGCTTTATAGACAAAGGAAATATGTCCATTCCTTTGCACACTATTTCGTTTACTTTAAAGGCGCGACTGAAACACAAGCAGAGTTTTCTTTTTATTTAAAAGTAAAGAATGTCGGAAGACTTTTCGCCATGGCTGGTGATAGAAGAATTCTCCATTTATATTGAATTCTCCATTTATATTGAAAAATTCTCCATTTATATTGAAGAATACTCTATTTGTATCGAAGAATTCTCCATTTATATAGAAGAATTGTCCATTTTTATTGAAGAAGTCTCCATTTTTCTTGAAGAATTCTCCATTTTTCTTGAAGAATTCTCCATTTTTCTTGAAGAATTCTCCATTTTTCTTGAAGAATTCTCCATTTTTCTTGAAGAATTCTCCATTTTTTCTTGAAGAATTCTCCATTTTTAGTTGAAGAATTCTCCTTTTATACTGGGAAATTCTCCACATTTGTTGAAGAATTCTCCATTCTTAGAGGAACCTCCATCTAAAATGAGGTTCATTTATATCATAAGGTAAACGGAAATTGTCGAAAACTTTTATGAAAATTATTGTCTCTCTTAATGTCAATTAAGGAAATGGCCCAGAAAAAAATGCAACGAAAATGATACTTGTTTCCATGTAATTCCCACCGCGTCTGTAAATTTGAAGTCGTGGATATTTTATTTTAGGTTCAAATGAGATCCGAGCGTCGTCTGTTTCCATGAGGACCTAAAGAGGAAAAGAGGAGGGAACTAGAAATAATGAATAATTTACACGACGAAATAGCGAAGATAACAAATGCTGTTTTAATGTTTATTTGAAGATGTAGCGTGGAGAACTTAAAAAGGTCGAGACACTTACCAACTTCTCACAACAAGTAATATGACCACTGTCAAAAAAAAAGGGAGAATAAAAGGACAAAACAGAAAGGGGACAAATGGTAAAATGTCAGAGACGCGAAAAGTGAAGAGCGAGCTTTCAGTGACAGAGACAAATGAAGATGGACGCCAATAGCGCAAGAAACCAAGTGTGACAGAGACCGGAAAATTAGTGATGGACTTTTTTAAACTGGACCGAAAAGGACCGAAAAGAAAGCAATGGAAATTTTCTTGCAATATTTACGTAGCATGACCTTCTCATTGGCCCTTTTAATAGGCATCGAATTGAAAAATTTTATATTAGCACTTAATCTCTCTCTCTCTCTCTCTCTCTCTCTCTCTCTCTCTCTCTCTTCAGTTTTAGTACTTCAGGTCTTAATCCCAGTAACTCGCTCTGTCTTTCTCTCCCTCTCTGTCACTCTCCAACCATGTTTGCATTGCTAATCCTCATCCTTTCTATTTTTTCTTCCGCTGTTAGCAATTCCAAGCCTAATTCTCTCTCTCTCTCTCTCTCTCTCTCTCTCTCTCTCTCTCTCTCTCTCTCTCTCTCTCTCTCTCTCTCTCTCTCGTTTAAAAAGGTGAATGGCAATCAATATCTTTGAACAAAAGGTGTTTACAATGCCAGTCTCTTAGAATTAAAAGAAATAAACTGTTTATTCTTCTTCTTCAGTGGCGTCCAAGGCAACAAACACAGGACGTATTTTGCGTCATTCACTTTAAGGACCACTTTTTATCTATTCACCTCTGGAAGCTTTTCGTTTCTACCAGACCAACTACAGGTCGTTTGTATCCCTTAGAGCAACGTCAGTATAAAACGCTTTCCTCAGTCATTATGGGTCTTGTGTGGTTCATGTTACTTTTTAGCCTTTTGACAAAAACATATAAACGAGATTATTATTAAACGAAAACGCCAAATATTTGAAAAATCTAGCAGTATTAAACGGTGTTTCCTTCATAATCCGATCAAATGCCCGAAGCTTAAACATGATACCTAATGTGTATATATATATATATATATATATATATATATATATATATATATATATATATATATATATATATATATATATATATATATATATATATATATATATATATATATACATATATATATATTTATATATATATATATATATATATATTTATATATATATATATATATATATATATATATATATATACATATATATATATATATATATATATATATATATATATATATATATATATATATATATATATATATATATATATATATATATATATATATATATATATATATATATATATATGTATATACATATATATATACATATATATATATATATATATATATATATATATATATATATGTATATACATATATATATATATATATATGTGTATATATATACTATATATATATATATATATATACTCATGTATGTATGTATATGTATGTGAGAGAGATAGAGAGAGAGAGAATGAATTTGTACTTAAACTTGGAAAGTCATGCTGAAAACTTTCGGGGAGTGTTGCCAAGACCTGAAATAATTTTTCAGTGTGATTAGCTCATATTTTATTATTTTTTTCGATTTTTTTGTCTAAAATAGGACCCAGTACCTTAGACCAACTTTACGAGATCGAAGTAGAAAAATCTGTGAAAACACATGAGCCAATTATGTCTCCGTTAGACTAGTTTACCCATGAATTTATATTCCTGGTAGCTGCAACTCCAGATGATTTCCAATAAGTCACCCACAAACTTATATTAAATTTTACTAGAATTCCGTGTATAATATAACTCTACAAGAACTCCGTGGAGTGCTGTGTTCGAATACCGAGAAACTGTACAGACAGCGTTATTTTAATCAGTGTCTCCAGATTCCTCTGAAAAGGGAAGTAATTCCAGGTGCGAGAAGTTTTGCAACGTTCCCTGAATTTAAATGCCATCATTAAGAATCCCATATCTAGGCGCCGGCAACTATTCAGTTGTTCAGACAAATCCAGCCTATAGAAGCTGCTTTTAGTATAAGACTTAAGAGAGAGAAAGAGAGAAAAGAAATCCTCTTTGTCTGATAGATTATTAATTGGTAAATGATTCTTCAGTGGTTCCCTGCCTCACAGTAAACGTAGCCACACCCTCATGAAAGACTGATTCTCATTTAAAGGACAAGACCTCATGAATGTCGGTTAATAGCTGTAATAATTTCACTGCTCTCTCGAGACAATTCATCCCCATTAGGAGTAGTGCCTTCAGTGCCCTCACGTGGTGCACTTTAAGCATTACTAAAGGGTGTTTGCAGAGACCCACTTTTTTTGCCATTAATGTACCTACATTCCAGTTTCCTTCATTTTTGCTGTTTAACCTCTCTAACTAAAGTATTTAGTGCATTATTATTTATGCTGTCAAATCACTCCAACTCCCTCTTTTCACTATTTCAAGCGCTGGATGGCCGAAAGTACCCCAGTGCTTGACTTGACAACCTGATTTCATAAAATCAATCAACCAGAACAAACGAATGTGACAGTCCTTGTCACTGGAAAAACTGTAAAAGAGCATAGATTTTCCTTTTCGAAACATTTGACGATTATTTTCCCAGATATTCACCCGAGATAGTTTTTTTATTCGTCAGTTCTAATTATTTTTCTAGTAGTTTTCAGTGGTGTGTTTGTGTGTATGAATATGTATAGAATACAGCGCATATTTCAAATTCCTGACCTCTGTCATCCAAGACAAGAGCGCGGTGACAAAAATGACAAACATCTAGCAACCCAGAATCGAGGGGAAGGGACCCGGTCGTATTATTGAATGTTTGAATGTTATAAATAAAATCCTTTGTATCAGGGTGGTTATGAGACGAGGGCAGTAGAGCGGAATGTCGGAATTTTATTTTCCGACGACGAGCTGTTCTTTTTTTTTTTTTTTTCTGTTTCACTTTTGAGGGGCGAGTGGGAGGCTTCCTATTGCTGCCCTTTCTCGATTCAATATTTTCAAGCTTTTCTGCCAATAACAGTTTGTCTTCATTCGTTGCTCGCTTTTGAATGGTAGAAATTGTTGTCGTGATGAAAGGGTGGAATTTTTCTTTCTTGTTTCGATGGATTTGTCAATTTTTGTTTCCGTATTTCTTTTTGTAACTGTAATGCCATTCACATGCAGTCGCTGTGGTATCCGTCCATGCAAATAAGATAAGCCAAGATCATTACGAAACTGGGAAATAATATTTTTTTACATATTGTTCTTTGTAACTAGATGTGTTCTGCACCTTTATTTTCTCTAGTTTCGTTTTTTAAATATGGACATCCAAATCTGTAGAAGCTTTCTAAAAACATTAATGGTAAAAACGACGATTTATAGGTTTTAGTGATTGTCTTTTAGCTTGTTAACAATATTTAGATCCTAATTAATCTTCAAGTTGATCTTCGCTTAATTACTGAAAGCACTGACCTTGCAGGGAATAAAAGTCTGTTTTTTATAGAAGATATGCATAGGATAATCATAGCTCTCATTTTTACGCTTAATCACACCATTTAATGAGAAAAAGCCTTATGAAGAATATTAGTCCAAGTTGAAAGGATTCAAAAATAAAACCGATGAAAGATATCCCTTAGGATTTAAATTTGCTGTCGAAGGAGCCTCAAGGAATCTGCTCTCAATTTTTACATTCAGTTAGTTACAAGTTATCAGGCATCAAAGTAATCTTGGACTTCACTTTCCTGAAGTTTGAAATTCTTCGATAAAATGAATCAATTAAAATTTGCATAGCCATTTTCGATATCATAAGTGGCTTCGGCCTAGGGTGTAATTGCTGTATCTCGCTGTCCACGACCCCTGAAGGACCTTTCTCCCCAAAAGTTGCTTCCTATATTGCCCAAAATCTGATTAATTGTCAGTCACACGTTTTGGTCACATTTTCGTAAAATGTCTATCAGAATGCTTTTGTGTAATGGGGCTAGCAAAATGGCAAAAAAGGGCAAACAGACAGTCAGTCATACTGACAGATAAATAAACAAATCATAGTGGAAGAAAGTCAGTCATATTAACAGCCAAACCGAAGCAAACAATACTGTTACTATTACATTTCATACTATAACTGTTGAATCGTGGATGATCAAATGTGCAGAAACTTCGACAATAGCTCCTTTAAACATATACAGTACACTGAAGGCTCATCAGCAGTGCATTGAACTATCGTACATTGCAGTATTCGCCTTGCACATACCACCTTACTTTCTAGATATTAAGTCCCATCCATTTCTAGAACCATTTTCACTGCACCTAGCATTCTTGAGGTATTCATCTCCTACCTTTCCTAGCATGCCCTGAATACAGTATACTCTTTCTACCACTCGTTCTCCTTTCTTTCCACATGACCAAAACATCTGTGGACCCCTCCTTTCACCTGCATTAACCTTTACATCACATCTACAAATATTTATATTTCTCACCCTTTGAACTTTTCCTTCGTCACATCTCGAATGCTTTAACCCATTTTTCATTCAATATCCACAACCCAATTCCATAACGACCATAAAAAAACAAAAACTCAGTATAAGAAATGGGGGAGAGGAAGTAAGAGATCGATGAATGAGTAGGAAAAGGAACACATTAACTCACTTAACTTCTTTTACGAGTCCCCAATAGCCAAGGCAGCTATTTAAGAGGGTGATAAAGAATTTCTCTTTTTTAATGATTAGTGGGAATCCAAAGGATGTGCGGGACATTCTTCTTATATATATTCATTATATATGTGTGTGTTTGCGTGTTACAGTAAGTTTGTGAAATCCAGGTATTTCACGAAATCCCTAGGGAACATTTGATTTCCGAGGGCTACTACTAAACACGGCGAAACAGTGGTTCATCTACACTGTTTCGCCGTGTTTAGTACTAGCCCCCGGGGTGGGGTCGAATGTATTTTGCAGTGTTTAGTACTAATCCCTGGGGGATCAAATGTCCCTAAGTGCATTTGATCCCACAGGGCCTAGTGCTAAACACGGCGAAACACATTTGACCCCCCAGGGGCTGGTTACTAAACTCGGCGAAACAGAGTAGATGAATCAGTTTCGCCGTGTATAGTACTAGCCGTAAGGGATCAAATGTTCCCAAGCAATTGGTCATTTCACAAATTCCTGGGATTTCATTGAAATCACTGACGCAATCTTATTGTAAAATACACACACACACACACACACACACACACACACACACACACATATATATATATATATATATATATATATATATATATATATATATATATATATATATATATATATATATATATATATATATATATATATATATATATATATATATATATATATATTATATAATTTATGTGTATATATATATAATGTATATGTATGTATGTATGTATGTATGTATGTATGTATGTATGTATGTATGTATGTATGTATGTATATATAATATAAATATGTACAGTATATGGTTAAATTAGCAATAAAGATAATATACAGAGGAAGCCGCACTAGGAGGTAAAGTGAACAAATCGACGGGTGAGGAAGCGAGCCAAATACCCACAAGAGATTTATGAGGCCATAAAACACAAAAAGGAGATTCCATCCGGGAATCTTGGATCCAGAAGGACCTTGCAGTCCAAAAACACTGAAATACTAATGGCCTTTTCGGGTCTAGATATTACCCATAAAACCTTGGGAGACAAAAGCAAACCCGTGTTAAATGAAGGCTTTTCCAGACCTTCCAAACTGTAAGGAAGTCCGTTGGGGCGGCAGACGGAACAGTAGCAAAGAAATCTCCGTCCACAAATCTCCGATTTTCTTTGACAATTTTAACAAAAGATAACCTAAATAAATTCTAGTTTGTTCTAACCCACCTGTGAATGTTTTATTACTCAACTGACGCCAGGAGTTATAAAAGGTTATTTTTTGTAATTTCTTATAGTTTTGTCTTGTTTTATCCATGTTCTTATTCGCTATTATTGTAAGATGTTAAGGAGAGAGTTTTGGCTATTTTGAATTATGACGGAGCCACATTTTCTCATGATATTCCGATAAATATTGATAGGTTTCGTGACAGTTTCCCTCGGATCAGAGACGTGAAACAGTATAAATTCTGGTAAACTGAGTATTATTGAATTTGCTAAGTTGACCAATGCTGAATTTAGTAAGCTGTGCAGTCCTGATTTCGGTAAGGTGAGCAATATTGATATTATAAGTTGAGCAATGCTGATTTTGGGAAGATTAGCAATATTGATAAGTTGAACAATATTGATTCTAATAAGGTGAGAAATATTGACTCTAATAAGTTGAGCAATATTGCTCTTGGCTAGTGCTTGGATATCTTATGTATGAATGTCAAGCAAAACCTCGTTTCTTCTAGCGGTAGTTATTTCATAAGTAGAGTAGAACAGGATCAGTTATTTCATAAGTAAGAAAAACAGGATCAGTTATTTCATAAGTAAGTAGAACAGGATCAGTTATTTCATAAGTAGAGTAGAACAGGATGAGTTATTTCATAAGTAGAGTAAAACAGGGTCAGTTATTTCATAAGTAGAGTAAAACAGGGGGAGTTATTTCATAAGTAGAGTAAAACAGGGTCAGTTATTTCATAAGTAGAGTAGAACGGGATCAGTTATTTCATAGGTAGAGTAGAACAGATTCAGTTATTTCATAAGTAGAGTACGGGATCAGCTATTTCATAAGTAGAGTAAAACAGGATCAGTTATTTCATAAGTAAGTAGAACAGGATCAGTTATTTCATAAGAAAAGTAGAATTGGATCAGTTATATCGTAATAGAGTAGAACAAGATCAGTTTTTTCATAAGTAGAGTAAAACAGGATCAGTTTTTTCAGGATCAGTTATTTCATAAGTAGAACAGGATCAGTTATTTCATAAGTAAGTAGAACAGGATCAGTTATTTCATAAGTAGAACAGGATCAGTTATTTCATAAGTGGTGTCAAACAGGACCCATGAATGACCTCAGCCGTTGGCACATCAGCTCCTGAAACAAAAATCAACGTTTAGAAACGTGCAACATCCTTGGGTATCTGATGTAAGTGGCAATTAGCAGACGGTAACTGCTCTCAGTACTAAAGGCTCTACTGAACAACTATCCAATGGCTCATAGAGCATTAATTAATGAAACCGTGTTCTCTGAAAACGATCACATTAAACTGATAGGTTTCCCCTTTTCCAAAATGGCGCTCTATTTGCGTGACAGCGTTCCCCGGCAATTAAGTTTATGACGGATTAAATCGTCCGACGAAAGCTACAGCGAGGCTCAGTCGCTGAATTACTGGGTGACTGTTTAGACTCTGTTTGATGGGATTTGCTAAGCAGACACTCGGAAGGACAGATAATTATTAACAACTGTAATCTTACATTACTTTCATTTATCAGTATTATTAAGACAAGAGAAAACATACATACATGCATAAAAACAACGGGACTGACAACAACATCAGTGATAATATAATAGTGAAAATACAGCGATAAAAGTATGGAAAACAAGTAGCAATATGAATACCATTACAAATATCGTTATAGGTTGTTGGTCTGGTAATATTAGGAAAAAGGCAACAGCATAGCATCCTCGATTATTATTATTATTATTATTATTATTATTATTATTATTATTATTATTATTATTATTATTATTATTATTATTATCTTCGACTAGTTATGACCTGTTCACACACTATGAGCCGCTGGCGTTTTAAGATGTCCAACATGAGTTTACAAAGATAGAGTTAAACTTAAATACTATAAATCTTATGAATACCATTATAACGTCGTTTTAAGTAGATGCGGCAGGACTACTACTAATAGCAGTGGTTGTCGGTCCAGTAATATTAGGAAAGTGGTAACAGTATTGCACCCTTTATTATTATCTGTTATTTACATTATTATTGTCGGCCAATTGTGATCAGTTCACAAAACTCTGAGCTTCTGGCTTTTTAAAATGACCAATGTGTGTTAACCAAGATAGAATTGACCTTAAATACTACAAATTTAAAACAAAACCCCGCTAACAATTTATATGGAATATCTAAGAAAGTATTATTCACCATAATAACTTTACTTCTATTCAGAAAGGTAAACAACTTTTCTTTTACAACATAAAAAGGTTTGCATAGCTAAAATGGTGCATTAAAGTGCCTTAAGGTGGCATGGTCGCAGGGAGAGAATGGAGGACGATAGGCTGGCGTAAAGAATGCATAATTAGGAAGTTTTGTCAAAAGGATTGGCGCACTGGCTAGATAGATGGTACACTCTTCACGCTTCTGATGAGTCATTTGTTTAGGGATATGAAGCGGGTAATGCCGAAGTTTTAGGTTCCTATCACTCATAAACGGGTGTATATATTTCTGTGTCAGCCTATGTACATAAAATTGTCATTAAAGATTCATATCATACTACATCGTAATTCTTATAGATATGCATCCCTTATTCCAAGCCGTAGGAAGAAAACTTTACTCGTCTGGGAAAGATCCAAAAAAAAATACTTCCCAGCATGCATTCATAACCTTTGCAGCAAGGCCGCCCCGTTAACCTAGTTTTATTCTGCCCTGGGCTAGATACGAGCACCGGATTACTCATTCCATTGACTCATTCATTACAAAAAAACTTTGCTCCATGACATCTTAATCAGGAGCTTTACTTTTTTGGTGGTTGGAGAGGTGGGGAACGTTATTCAAAATATGGAGAAACTGGTTTTCTTATTTCTATTCGGTAAATGTGTCCTTTTCGACGTTCATATAATAGAGGTGAGCGACCTCATTCCTTGCACAATAGCAGTGATATGAATGTTCTTATGAATACAGTGAATATATTGTATACACTGAGATTTGTATTAGAAAAGTGCATGAGTCTATATTGAACAAGACAAGTATTCTGTCGTAACATCAACCTGCATTAAAGATGCAATGGTATTCATTGAATCTGCGGGTCATGGAACGTAAAGAAAATTGCTCTCTCTCTCTCTCTCTCTCTCTCTCTCTCTCTCTCTCTCTCTCTCTCTCTCTCTCTACGTAAATACGTAGGTAAACGAATGAGAATTAAACAACGATTTCTTATTTTACATACAAGAAATAACAGTTGTTTTCTTAAAGATTAAATAGATCAACATCCAAAAACCTTTTGACATTTCACAATCCAAAAGAAATTATAGAAGGCGCAAGAGGCTATTTACCTTTCGATTTTCTGCAACTACTTTGGGACGACGCTGCTAGCCCCATCCTCTTGCTCCACGTGGTTGCACCCTTTAAAAGTCGACTAACAATTAGCCATGCATAGGTCAATAGGAACATTATATAGTTTTTAGAAAACTTGTTCAAATTCCTTCCTCACCCAGAATCGAATTATGGGCTTTTGCGGGTGAGACCAGCTAAGACATTTTCTGGAGTGAGCGATAAAAATATATATATATATATTCTGAAGTGAGCGAAACTGGAAGATATATTTGTTAAATTACAAATTACAAGAGTTATAGAATAATTTAACCTGAATAGATGTTTAACTCATTAGAAATTTCGTAATTCTTTTCTTAAAGAAACGAGGAAAAATTTATAACATCAGAAATAAAGGAAAAAAATAGAAAATTTGAATTTTGAAATTTATTGATTTGAAAATCTACCAGTATATTAATTTCACTTGCGATCGTTAGCTGATATCTTCTTTCTTATATTACCCCACATTCACTCTCTATTACCCAACATTCGTTCTCTCCATTCAGTTTATCATCGCTCTGCTCTTCGGAAAAGGCAACGTAACTAACCCAAGCGATAGCTCCTGTGATGAGAAGTGCTTTTGTATTTTACGAGGCATGACCCATATTTTGCTTTCTCTTTATGACTGGGTCAAGGCTGTAAACCTGGCTTTGGAAGCTTTTAGGTTGTCTGGCCTCATTGTGACTCTTGCCACTCGAAACAGACTTTGTAAGATTTTTAAACATATGGGAAACGGCAAAGTCTTAAACATTTTGAGTTTCAGTGGGATATCTTCTTCATTTTAACTGAAAGAAAAATGCTCTTATGAAATAACCCTCAAAGTGTAATTTTACTTAACTAATTTCATAAATCGAAAATAGTTAAAAGATTAAAGGAACGCTGTTTCAATGGAAATCTATCATCCTTTGTGGTAATGACAGCGCAAGATGAAAAGAAAAATAAGAATTGCTTTAAGGGAAATTAAAAGCGTTTAAGATATTTGTTAAAGAATTTTCATCGCTTTCGAGTAGAGTAGAGGGTAAAAGTTCGTTGCTACAGCATATCTGTACAAAGGAAGGACTTAATAGAACAAACAAACAAAAACACCATCACTTTTACCCGACAGAGCAGTAACTGAGAATTTTGGTTGAATTTACTATATTACGAAAATCACTGATACTGAAAGAATGTCAATATAAAGGTGATAATGGATTGCATTTCCATTTATTCAGCTTCCGATAGTTAGGCAAAATAAATCCTGCCATCGTTCGTTACAATCCAGATAGTAATAACCAACAAAGCACTCCGTCATAACTCCCAGTACCAGAAATTAGTAATCGTATCCGTTTCAGAATATGCATACGTACATATGTATATATACATATATGTACATATGTATATATATATATACATATATATACGTATACTTTATATGCATATGTATATATAAGTATATATAATATATATACATTATATAATACATTTATATATATGTATGTATATATATATATATATATATATATATATATATATATATATATATATATATATATATATATATATATATATATATTGTAATGAACCAGCCATGGTTCCACAGGTTCAAAAAATCAGTGCAAAAGAATGGGACTGGACTGACTGGCAGCAGTCGTGACAAACTGCAGAGGAAGGAGCGTAACAAAACCAATGAAGCACCTTAAAACTAATCTATTATAAGTTTTTTAGATTATATACAAATGGGTCGAGGTTTGGTATTAAACAAATCACATAAACATTACTTATGACGAAATAATCAATAAACAGAGTCAGAATCAAAACAAATGTAGCTAAAACTGGGTTACTTTATGAAAACCATCAATAACAATGGACACACATCACAAATAATCAAACAGTTACATCACAAATAAAAAAACAGGAAGCATAAAGCACAGCTTACAACATAATTAACAATATTTAAGCAGCATAAATAATACTCAAGCAGCATGAGTAATACCAAAGCAGTATAACAAATAGAGCAGCATAAATAACAATCAACAAGCAGCATAAAATAACACACACTATTAACTCAGGGTAGCACAGTAAAAAAAACAGACTATCTCCGTAGAGACGTCGAGACAGACCCAGCTGTCGAAGAGGATGAAAATACTCAGACGAACTGCGTGAAATCATCGAAGCAGCCAGCGACTGCAAACAGGAATACATCCAACATAACAGATGATCACGGCAGAAACGTCGAGACAGCAAATCTGCTGTCAGACAGGAACCAGTTCCCCAGATGACTATGCCTTAGTCATCCAACCATCCTCTGCTACCACAGCCAACAGGTAAAATGATACCTGCTGTAAAAATAAGGACTCCTTGCTGCTATGCTGCTGAGACCTGACTCACTGCCACCAAACCAGACTGCCGCAGTCAACACGAAGGCGACAGACATTAACTTCACACCTACAAAAAAAACAAACGCTACTGGGTGAGGAAACAACACCCACAACAAGGGAACAACCTGCAAATAATTGTTCTAAAAAAAAAAACTCTAAACAATAATATATAATATATATATATATATATATATATATATATATATATATATATATATATATATATATATATATATATATATATATATGTAAGTATTTATATATATATGCACATGAGTATATGTAGGTACATATACGTATATTCACAAATATTAAGCAATAGATTTCATTTACTATCAACTTATCAATTATAATTCATCTTGTAACGTAAATTAAGTATTAAACGATATCTAGGCTTATTATTTGTGAATTTTAAAAACTTACCCGTTTGTGAGTGAGAAGAAATTGAAAATAAAAATATATATATATATGTGTGTATACTGTATATAATATACATTATATATAGGCTATATGGGATAATACATTTGATTTTAGAATTACTATATATATTCAGTTATAAGGTGTGATGAAAGAAAGATAGCTTCAAGAGTGGACTAGGTCGAACGCTCAGTCGCAAAATCATTGCATTCAGCAAATAGTTTGGTTACTTCAGCTGTTTGGCTTGATGAACACACAATATTGGCTCTGATATATGAAGCAGACGACCGAGCTGGTATGTGAGTGCGTAAGTTCGTACGTTAGAAAATATAGATTGTTTGTCTAATTCTGCCCAAAAGTAAGTCTGATCGATTATTAGCGAAGCAAGAGCGTTATCGTCCAGACGTAGCTTTGAGTGTTCCAATCTCTTAGAAACTGGCAGATAAGGTAAAGTTCAGACTTCTTTTCGTTTTCTGTGTGAACTGTGAACTTGTGAATTTCACCATGATTCAAGACACTTATGAATTTGTGTGGAGAGTTGAACATAACCATTTATGTCACTTTAATATTCTATTTTATTGTGTTTTGTTTAACGATTATTAACCATGCATTTTAAACTTTTCATTATTATGTTTTACACTTGTAAATTTGTGGGAGATTACGATTTTGCTTAATTCTTCGGCAGATGTCTGTGGAATTGCTGTGGTTATAGGAAACGACCCTGCAATCTTTGCAATATGGTTATTTCTCATGTGGTTGACTTTGAGACGAGACGTATAATGTCTAAGATGAAATGTGAGAGAGTTTTGGGTGTAAAGACTTTTCAGTCATAGTAAGACTTTTTTAGTCAGAGTAAGAATAAATCTTGAGTAGACCATTTTGATTTGATAATTCATTTATTATGCATTTTAATCTTTTCTTTGTTCATTCATTACTTGTTGGGTTTGTTGATGATAAATCTATTTTTGTAGGAAAGATTGCGTTTCCTTAGAATATCCATTTCTTTTTGAGGATGTTGTTCGAGAGAGAGAGAGAAATCCGTGTGCTGAGAGAGAGAGAGATTTGCTGAGAGGGGAAATATGCAGTGATCCGAGAGGATCTGTAGGGGGAGGAGCGAGTGAGAGCTGAGGGTACCACGTCCCTGATGGTAGACTGCAAGTTCCGTTACGTAACACTTCCAAAAGAAGTGTTTAATCTGAAAGGAGTATAACATATATATATATATATATATATATATATATATATATATATATATATATATATATATATATATATATATATATTGCAAACCCAAAATTACGTTCGTCGACGATAAAAGTTAATCTCTAAATATGTATATAAAACTAATAAATGTTTGTCTTTCTGTCAAGAGGAAAGAAAGGGCTTCATGTTTTTATCTTATGTGTCTGTCTCGTTTCCATAATGCTGACAGTTTCTAGTTTGCATAATGGCAATAATTGAGTGGAAAGGAAAAACCGGAAGAAAACTTCCAAAGGATTTTTTTTTTTTTTTTAGAACTCATGGGTTTTTACTTCTAAATACTTGACGTGAATTTCAAAAGGATCATTTTTCAGTCTAAAGTAGTTCAAAAGAAAAAGTCTACATATAATTACTTTCACTTATATGAATGTTAATTTTCATTGAATTTCAAGCTGACATTTTTTAGCCTGGCACACTGAAACACGATTAAATACTTCTCTGGCATAGATAACTCAAAGGAGGAGATATATATTAAGCCATAATTAGAAGGGAATGTAGATTGATATGATTGTTTTTATAGTATTGTCATTTTTTTCGAAATATATATGACATTTATAATCCTCCTTGTATAAAGTGACTGCTAATTTTTAAGAAGTGAGTAATCTGCAGTCAGTATAAGATAAGGCGTTTGAAGCATTGGAGTCATATACTTGCAAACAACAGAACTCGGTAAAGCCTTTGACAAATATGATGCTTTTGATGACGAGGCCGAGGAGTGGGCTTAAAAATTAAGCAATTAGGTATAAATGAGTTCGGAAGTTTGATGATGAATAAGATTTATGACAAAATCTTAAATGGTATGGAGAGAGTGACAAGCGCGTTACTATCAAATACGACTTCATTTGAGTTTACGTAATAGAAGAAAATGTGTATTCAATATTTAGATATATATATATATATATAGATATATATATATATATATATATATATATATATATATATATATATATATATATATATATATATATATATATATATATATATATATATATATATGTATATATATATACATATATGTATATATATGCATATGTTCATATATATATATATATATATATATATATATATATATATATATATATATATATATATATATATATATATATATATATATATATATATATATATATATATATATATATATATATATATATATATATATATATATATATATATATATATATATATATATATATATATATATATATATATATATATATATATATATATATATATATATATATATATATATATATATATATATATATATATATATATATATATATATATATATATACTCATGAATATATACAAATATATATATATACTCAATATCAAATGTCGCTTAATATCAAATTCACGCTACCTCAGGAATATCTCCGATGGAGAATTATCACCGAAGGGGAATTTATATAAGTGATAAATGAATTGGTACCGTCGGGACGCGAACCCTTGACACGGACCTATTCAACGACTCCAGTGGACGTTACCAACGGTACTACACCTTTTCACACTTTAGATGAGACAAAATCATACAGCTGTTTGACATAATTATTAAATAAATGACAAATCATATAATTAATTGACGCGAAACATATATGATTGAACATTTTAAGAAGACTGAATGTCAAAGTCTCACTATTCAGTCAAAGTTTAATACCAAATTGACAAACCACCAAATCTTTGACATTGTTACAACAGTAAACCGACAAACTACCATATTTGTTTGACAAAAACGGATTAAATTGACAATTAACACAATCGTTAATTATACGTTTCTAACTGTTCAGAAGTGGTTTTCTAGGTAAGGTTAAAAGCTTTTCATGAAAGAGTTGACTTTGTATATGTTTGCTCTACGCTCTGCAGTCTTTTCGGAACTTCCTTCTGAAGAGAAGTGCTTATCAGAGCTGTTCTGATTTCTGTGACTAAGCTGTTTTTTTTTATCCATGCCACGTAGAAGGTACCAGCGTGTTTCTGATGAAGACCGGGATCGCATAATTACCCGATATGAAGCAGGAGAGGACTTTGTAGCAACCGCTGCAGAACTTCAAATTCCAAGAACGACCGCCTACGAAATTGTTCGAAAATATGTTCAGACAGGTGAAAGGAGAGGGCTACGATACAGGAGAGGGCACCCATCTTTACTTGATGATGAAGCAAAGGACTTCTTAGTGATGTTGGTAGAGGCTACACCCACCATTTCCATTCGTCAACTCCACGATGATTTGTATGAAACTTTTCCAGACAAGCCTAGAGTATGCCATATGACCATATCGCGAGCTTTAGATGGTGAACTTTTAACTTTGAAGCAGGTACATAATGTTCCCATTAACCGCAACTCAGAGCAGATCAAAGCCACTCGTGCAACGTATGCGCACTTTATGTACGAAGAAGGTATTCACCAACATCGTATCTATGTGGATGAAACTGGCTACAACTTGTACACGAGCAGGGCATATGGACGAGCTCCCCGGGGACAAAGGGTCAATAGGATTGTTGCAGGGCAGCGTGGGAATAATGTCACTTTGATCGCTGCCATCTCCAATGTTGCTGGGCTCTTCTACTATGAATTTCACACAACATCTGTGACTAAAAAGGTGTATAGCAATTTCATGACCTCTCTTGATGCTGTGTTGGGTCCCAACCCAGCAGTGGTGTATATGGACAACGCACCTTGTCATGCAGGAATCGAGCAAGATCTAGACAGGCGTATTATCAAAAGGATTCCGCCGCACTCTGGTAGACATCAAAAGTGCCTCACACTGAGGGACCTGGGGCAACCCGAACGAACTGTAAGGTCTGTAAGGTAAGGTCTAAGGTCTTTTGAATCCTATCGAGAATTGCTTCTGTTCTCAAGGCGTCTGTTAAACGGTTGCTTAATAACATCGTTGATCGCTGTGATGTGCAAGCTGCACGCAGGCAGGGATTAACCCTAAGAGTGTATAGAGAGCAACTCGTCAAACAAGCAATCAAAGCATCAATTCCTGGCATTGATGCTGCTCTTTGTTCCAGTAACTACCGCCATTCTGATGCATATCTACGGAGATGCATTGCCCGTGAAGATATCTGGGATTAAATTCTACAATTGCAAGTTTAAATATGTTGCTCACGAATTGTTATTAAATAATAAAGTACTGTAATTATGGATACAATATGCGTGAAAAAGGCTATACAGTATTTATGATATTGCAAAGTCATTAAAATGTAAAAGTTGATTTTCAATTATATATATAAACTTTTTGTTAACTGTCAATTAAATAAATTAAATTGTCAAACATTTTGTCTTGTTGTCCTTTTCAAATGTTGTTTGTCATTTAATAGTGTGACAAAACTGTTGTCAAACAATTACGATACAATGTCAAAGACTTATCGCTCTTTGTCATTTATATATGAATAACTGTCAATAAATATGTTAAAATGTCAAGAAAGTTTGTGAATTGTCAATGACTATGGAAACATTGTCCCATCTAAAGTGTGAAATGGTGTAATTCATTTATCACTTATATAAATTCCCCTTCGGTGATAATTCTCCATCGGAGATATTCCCGAGGTAGCGTGAATTTGATATTAAGCGACATTTGTAGCTTCATGATTGTATATAAATCACGGTGTGATAAAAAATTTCATATATATATATATATATATATATATATATATATATTATATATATTTAAATATATATATATATATATATATTGTAGTTTAATGTCATGTTAATCAATATAGAAGTGATGTAGCCTGAAGATATAATGATTTTGAGTTATATGCTTATATATACAGTATATATATATATATATATATATATATATATATATATATATATATATATATATGTGTGTGTGTGTGTGTGTGTGTGTGTGTGTGTGTGTGTGTATATGTGTGTATGTATATATATATATATATATATATATATATATATATATATATATATATATATATATATATATATATAGTGTGTGTCTGTGCATGTTTGTGTTTGTGTGTTGTATTGTAAGAATAGAAATAAGCCCAAAGGAAACTTATTCGTTACACACTTGTATGTAAAATGTTAAAATACAAAAAAAAGAACTGACAGAGGACACATTATTCAGAACTGACCGTACTCTATTTGGTATCAAGTATTATTGTGTATGAACCGCACACACAAAAAAAATATCGAGAGTACGGCACTGTTGACCATATCAATAAAGTTTTCTAGTGGTGTACGGAACGATATTAGCAATAGAGATGTTAGGAATAGACCGGCGCGGCGGTACGTATCTCTAGCAGTCGCTCTAGTCTAGATAAACGTACTCCATAGCTAGAACTTTAAATACTAGTGAATTTTGATCCTGATTCAGACTGAATGAAAAAGAACAGGAGCAGACCATTTCATATTAAATTGAACATTTCATATTAAATTTCCAAGAAAAGATGCAGAAGATGAGATGTGGCTAAGACACGAGCATCAGATTGGATTTTTTTTTAAGTGGATGGTAGATTAAGACTAGAATGGAGTCTTAATCTCCATTTAAAATGAAGAGTATACATATGAAAAAATAAACACACCAAGGGCCTGACAACAGATTAATCGCTTATTATAGCTTCAATGATAAAAAATTGTTTACAGTGGTATATATACGAGTATATATATACATTATACATATATATGTATGTGTGTATATACATATATGTATGTACTAATACATTATACATATATGTATGTATGTATGCATATATTTATATATCATCATGTATGTTTCAACAAACTGAATTGGCGGATGGAATTTTGTTGACCGGGTGCTTACAGTGAGAGTTTCCTTTGGCGAATTAAGAAATTCACCTATTCAGGGAAACGACTGATCGCCTTATGTAGAATATCGAATAATGTCTTTAAACTTAAAATATATTTCTTGTGTGGAGAGAGAGAAAGTATCCTTGGAATTCATTTTATAGATCAGAGACTTGAAAGAAAACACTACTCGTTTGAATGTGTGTGGGTGTGCGAGAGAGAGAGAGAGAGAGAGTTTGGAATTAAAAAATTTTTCTTGTATGGAGTGTTTTTGTGTGTAGTGAAAAAGAAAGAGAGAGAGATAAACTTATCTGGATTCCAATGTTTCCAATTAGTCAAGGAAGGAAAAATCTGTTGATTAGAAAAAGAAGCAGCAGTCAATTGAAAGGATCTGTCAGAACCTCCTGTTAATGAAAACTTCAAATGGAACCCTACACCGAATCTTTATAATCACTGCAAAGGGTCCGATCCCTGCTTCTCTCTCTCTCTCTCTCTCTCTCTCTCTCTCTCTCTCTCTCTCTCTCTCTCTCTCTCTCTCTCTCTCTCTCTCCTTTTTGGTGTGAATAATTAGAGAAGCAGAACGCTGCTTGGATTTTCAGAGATCACAGATCATTCTTAAATCCGGGGCTATTTGGGACAGCCCTTTAATTTATTCCTTTATTCTTTAAATTAATGAATTAATTAAGACTCCTTTATTTGTCTGTGGTGGAAGTTCATTTAAATTCAGCTATTTATTGACATAAGAACAGTAAAATAACAATGATTAAGTTACCTTAGTTATATTCTCTCTCTCTCTCTCTCTCTCTCTCTCTCTCTCTCTCTCTCTCTCTCTCTCTCTCTCTCTCAGATGAGCTCAGTTTTCTATTGCCTGGTGTCAGGATGAGTTTCAGAAAATTATATCGGAATATATTTATTGTGAAATACACTAGACAATTATAATTTAACTAATCTATAAGAAAGGCCATTCAATGCCATTATCATTAATCTGCTTAAATAGAAAGGATATTAAACTATTTTAAGTCTTATTTTAAAGTTTAAATATTTATTTATTTACTTTTTAAGTTTATTTATTTATTTATTTCTAAATTTAATGATATTGTTATTTTTACAGTAAATAATGATTAGAGTAATTAAGCTCAATGCTTGTAGGTTCCTTTCATTATTTATTTTCGTAATCATTATTATTTACGTGATTATTCTTTTAACTCTTCGTTTCAGAAATGGCACCGATGTGTGCTCAACTGATATCAGGTACACTTTTCGCATGATAAGTGAGCACTAGATAATTATTGAACATGAAAAGGACTTAAGAAATAAGACAAAACCAGGAACTCTGCCTTTAGTATCTTTTTCTGGCAATCTCAGTTTCAGGGATTAGATGGCTAGTGTTTAAACAAATTCCCATCTGGGTAGTGCTCAGAGACATAGGCACAGGGCTAACAACCTCACACTAAAATCCGTTGCTTGCAGCAGGCAGTTGATGTCTGGAGTGACAATGGGAGGCAATAGGACCTGTTTAGAAGTTCTTCAGTGATCCTGATTGATTGGTTGGTATAGCTATCGTTGGTTTAAGTCCTGCACGGTTTACTTCCAAAGGCAGCACCCATATGTGTTGTAAGGTTTAAAATGGAATTAACAAAAAAGCCAGCTTTATACCTTTGGATGTGTTTACGTGACGTCTAATCGTGAATAACTATATAATGTTTACTTTATCACTGAAAAAACAGCTATGTATCTTTTTATCATTGAGATGATACTCTAAAATTGAATTATATTTCTAGTTCAATCGGTAATTATAAAGTTTCTTTTCGATTTTTAATAATGATTGTTAATGTGCAGTGAACATGTTGTTCTATTTCCTTCACTTAATCTCGGGGATATCAGACCGTCATAACTAAAGCAACCTTTCTACAATCACAAAATTAAGTCAAAGTAATACGATTAATTTTCAGTGAACACCTGATGTAACTTGAAACAATTAAACTGTTTTGAAAAACGATGGGTCACCAATTATAAGGAATGGCACAGAATTGTTATTGATTGTTCATAGAGCAATAACAGGATAAGCAAAAAGGCAAAGTAATTAAACGATCAAAGGCAGCTGACTGAACCGATCAGAGAAGCATTCCTATTTACCGAGGTAGAATATTGCAGTTCCTGAATTGCAAACTATGTCCACAATTAATGCAGTTTCGGGCCCCTGCATTTCGAGTTATCTCGACATTGAATTTAGCTTCAAGCTCCACATCCAATAGCAGTGCAGACACTGCTATCAAATCCAATTTCCATTCAAAAGCGTTTATTTAATATTGGCTTCAGCGTTGTAGCATCAGTTCGGATTCTAATTTTCTGCGTTCTATCGGCGGTTACGGATCGTGGAGTCCTTTTATGTTTCAAAGGATCTAAATGTGAATTCCCCCATACTGGGGTAGTATCGTCAGTGCACCTCATGTGGTGCACTCTAGGCATTACTTAAGGTTCTTTGCAGCGTACCTTCGACCCCTAGCTGCAACTCCTTACCCTTTCGTTCCTTTTACTGTACCTCCTTTCATATTCTCTTTCTTCCATTTTAATTTCCACCCTCTCCTAACAATTGATTCATAGTGCAACTGCGAGGTTTTCCTCCTGTTACACCTTTTAAACTTTTACGGTCAAATTCCCTTTCAGCGCTGAATGACCTCACAGGTCACAGTGCTTGGCCTTCGTCCTAAATTCTATATTCAGTTCGATTCAATTCATAAAGGCGAATTCCGTTGCAATAAGAGAACTCAAATGTTTAATATCCAAAGTATTTCAAAGTTTTAATAATTTCCCACTAACGTCAAAATTTAATTCCCCGAGTTATATCTATTATATTAATGCTACTACTTGATGGAAAATCGTATGAAAATTAAATCTTGTAATACAGGGAAATGTATCGTTCCAGTCAAACTACCGAAACGAGAAATTTTGGCAGGGGTCTGGTTTTCTTCATTTATTTTCAGTCCCAAATTTGTTTTTACGTGTATGAATCATAAATACCGTCCCAGTACTTTACTTTTTTATATGTATAAAGTGTCGAAACTATTCGATTCCTCCTTCATCCGAGATCTTGAATGTTCCTGCTAGGTGAATCCCCACCGGAAACCTTCACTTTTTTTTACTGATGTAGTTCATCATCTTTGTAGGACTTCTAAGAATCTGTCGCCACTTGGTATCTCTATAGCTCTCGACAAACTCGCCATAAGATTATATTGTCCAAGTTTCCTGGTTATGGCTCTGATTATTTTCTGAAGCCTTCTGAAGTAGCTTCTTTATCTCTTGGTGCTGATGGAGCAAAATATTCTTTCAAACAATTTTTAGTTTTCTTCGTGGTTCTGATTTCCTGACTTATTCCCTCTTTGCCCGTCACAGTTTTCTGTGTAATCTTCTTACTCATGGTGACAATCTGAAATGTTTTTTTTTATTATTTCTCGAGTGTGTATATATATATATATATATATATATATATATATATATATGTGTGTGTGTGTGTGTGTGTGTGTGTGTGTGTGTGTGTGTGTGTGTGTGTGTGTGTGTGTGTGTGTGTGTGTAAAGCTTTCCGTTATTAATAATAGTAATAATGTTCCGCGATTCATCTCTGCTTTCCTCAACCATTGACTTCTCAAACGCCCCTAAACTATTCGTCCATTGCACCATTTTCTCTGTCCCGTATCGCTTACAGCTTATATTCCCATTTGCATTTAATTCATAGCTTTCCGATGTGGAAGACCGAAACCAAATTTTAAAGTGTGAGGAAGAAATATTCCAAAACTTTCCAGCATTACCCTTACGTAAATGAAACGCTTTCTGAATAATTCATGTTTCATTTAAAAGGTTCTTTCGAATGCTTGCGTATATTTACTCATCAGGGTTAGAACGCAGCGGCGTTAAAGGGAAATCCAAGAGAAAGTTAAGTGAAGGTTGTTACTAGAACTAAAGCTTTAAGAATCTTATAATATATAACAATCGAAAGTGTTCTCAGGCAGATTTTTTTTTTTTTTTGGCTTCTGGAATTTTTTTTTTTTTATAAATGAAAATTAGTGAAAGATTTGTACAGGTTTTGACTGAAATAAAAGCGAGAATGAGAAACTGATCACTTTCATTTCGTTGCGTCTGCTCAGTATATGTGAAAGTACTACTACCATTGAATCGTTTAGTAAGTATGCTCGTGTTATTTCTGGTGCTAGGAATGAAATGAATGATCGTAGCTGCGATCTTTATGTTTTAGGTAAATAATTGTGTAACATCCGGACTTCTGTGCTAATGTTTGTTGATGCTTGGAGAGAGTTTATGGGAGATATGCTACATCAAAAGGTTGTTACAACAGTTGATTCTGAAGCTCGTATCCAGAAATCATACGACGTTTCATTGTATGCGATCGTCATGGTCTTGCCGTATCCAGAAACCACACGAACATCCGCAGGCATTCGCATTTAACAATGTAATTTTGGAACCATATTGAAGGAGGCGTCGCATGGGTACCCCCTTGCGGTGGATGGCAGAATTGAAAGAATGTAAAATTCAACTCTGCATTAAGATACACTTGCCAAAGTGACTTATCTGCAATGTCTATCGAAAATCTGAAACAATTTGTGGTAAAAAGACCTGAATAACAGCACAACAAAGGTCTTGAAAAGAATACTTTTAAGAAGTCTTTGCCTGCCGACGACGGATGAATTCGAGCTCATCGTAACAAAAAGAACCAGTCAGGCACCTGTGTTGGAATTCTTTTTCTTCAAAATAGGCTTCGTTGACGTGTTTAGAGTTTCCTTTTCAATACAGAATTACGTTTTTAATTGGTATACATCTAGAAATCTTAATGTGTTAGTGTTATATTGCCCAAGAAAGTTGAAATCAGTACAGCCACTGAAGCTCACAGGTAGGCTACAAGGTGATACAAGCGTGAAATTCCTCGTAGGCTGTTTATCGGTCGGTGCTCACATTCTCATGCTCCTTTATTAAATTACGAAGCATTAAACGCTGAGAATCGGCTATTGGGGGTGCACGCTCCATATTCCTGTTAAGTTGCTTGCGTATCTCCTAACTGTTTTACATTTTCGCGAGAAATCAGGACAGATATGCAGTATCTTTTTCTGATAAATAGTAAAGTATTTTAATTAAATATCACTGTAATAAAAGAAATTGTCTATGATACTGATACAGACCTTGTAATCATCGATTCCAGGCATTTCATTCCCAGTTACTGCATATGTTTGTAAGCCTGTTTAACCAGTGAGGCAATGCGATGGGGGTTGGGGGGGGGGAAACTTTGGGGTGTCGTACGATTTCTGGATACCACGACAGCCCTTCGTTTGGGACCATACAACAGCGATCGCCTTCGTATTGACAAATGCGATCGTATGATTTCTGGATATGGACCTGACTCTTATCGTTTTCCCTGCAGGAGTCCATTTATTGCTTCACCTTTGGTGAACATCGACTTTTCTTTCTTCTGTTCCCATTTTCTCCTTGTTTTCTGGGCCTTCAGCATCTTTGACACTTTACAGCACCTACTGGTTGCCTTTGCACCCACTGGCTTGAGACTGGTTTAATTCAAGCAAAGTGTCTGCAATTGTAAGGGCACCGAGATCCACTGTACGCCTGTGCCCGAGATTTTTTATAACAATGGCATTGGAATCTAGAACTTATTATTCATAAGTTACCTTTATTAGACCATTTTCAGCACGTAAGAAAACTTTTCCATAAACAAAATTTCTATGTAAAACAACAAAGAGAAAAATCAATTTATCAGATATGAAAGAGAACTATAGATGGTTATGAAGGAAATCTTAAGAAATATATTCACATAGCCTTGGGTGTTAACTTTCTCTAATTCTTCAAATGAACTATTGATGCTTCCTTCAAGGTATTGTTGAAGAGTTTGCAGCTTACAATTTTGGTTGTTAGGCGAAAGGCATAACAAGGGAGGCAGAAATACAATCAGAATTATTTCAAAGTACGGCACAAAAAAATATTGATTGAAACGTTGAGTGGAGAAACAAAATGGTTAAATAATCTTACAGTATAAGATAATGGTTGAAGAAAACATTTAACACATTGAATTTTGGCCAAACGGAGGTTTTCGTTAATCATAAGAATTAAACGACGCGAGCAAAGCCTTTGATAACTTCACACAAAGAAGGATAGTAAAAAAAAAAAAATTCCCATTTCTCCAAAGCAAGATTGCCTTATAAGACACCCCCACCCCTACCCAGAAGGCGCCCCCCCCCCACTCTACCCGTGGACGACCAAGACCTCTTTTTCTTCTTCAATAAAGAGAGAGAGAGAGAGAGAGAGAGAGAGAGAGAGAGAGAGAGAGAGAGAGAGAGAGAGAGAGAGAGAGGAAATGTTATGGGAAGCGGATTAACGAGAGGGGAATCCCATACAAAAGAATTATTTTTCAGAGTTCTCTCGACATAAATCTATCATTTTTTCAGAGCCAATGGTAGCATTAGATATTAATCCGTTTTTAATGTAAGAACAAGTGTAAGATACGAGAGAGAGAGAGAGAGAGAGAGAGAGAGAGAGAGAGAGAGAGGAGAGAGAGGGGGGGGAGGGGGTAGGGGAGTTGGAACTGCTTTGGATTTAATTTTCATTTCCATTTATTTTCAAGGGTGTTTTCATTTGAATGTTCGTGTTCTAAAACTAGCATCTTTTGTAAACAATTATAGTCTATCATTCGACAGCAGTTCAGACATACGTACTTACGTAAGTATGGGTTTAAATGAGACGTGCATCTGGAAAGAACTGCGCTATTTCAGGTCCATGGAAGGCTTTCATGAATGCACTAGGAACTTTTGGCATTTTCAGTTAAGATCGTCACTAAAATAACAAACTAAAGCCGTCATTCCATTTTATTTGTCATCCTCTTTTGGCTGATATGTAAAAACTTAAAACAGAAATTAAGATATACATTTTATGCATTAAATATATATATATATATATATATATATATATATATATATATATATATATATGTGTGTGTGTGTGTGTATTATATATATATATGTATAGTATTATATATTTATATGTATATGTATAATATATATATATATATATATATATATATATATATATATATATATATATATATATACTATATACTATATATGCCAGTTTGTTCTAACACTAAATATTTAGTAAAACGTTCATTCGTCTAAATGGTTTTTTATGTCAAGCACGTCTGCTTTTTATTTTAAAGAAATTAAATGGTTTAAATACATTATGACTTCAGGTATGCAGTGTTCACAGTTATTTGAAGTAAAATTCAAGTAGTCTATAAGTTTTGTTTTTTTTTGGTAGGGCCGTGGCTATAAAAAAAGCATTTAATTTTCCGAACCATTGGCCTTTGCTCTTTGAACATCCATCTGTCTCTCAATCTGCCTATCTATTTGTCTATCTCCCTGTCTATCAGTCTATCTATCTAGGTGTCTGCAAGAGGAAGAGAGAATAAGTTTGTACGAAAATTGGAAAGAATGTCCATCTTAACCCTCTTGCATAATTGATATGAGTAGATATGTCACTACGGTGCTACACTCTAGCATCATAAAATTTCACTTGAAGGTCCAGTGACCAGGGATATTATAGGCTTTCAGCGTTTAATAATCTTTCTACTCAGATTCAAGTTTCATTGAGAATTTTTATCATTATTCATCCTAATGTTTACATTAAGGAACAATATCAAAGGCTTTGGAATGTCGTAGTAATCTGTCTCATTATTGAAAATCGGAAAGCACAGAGCTTACTGCTCATCTCTCAAAATCTTAAAACCTTGGAATTGCATCTTTAGACGGAACTGAGAAATCTTTGCCATGAGAATTTATCGAGATGTCAGTTAAATACTTTTATGTATTTTTTTTGACAATCTCAGTTTCAGGAATGAAAGGATAGTGTTCTGGAAATTATTATAATGCAGTTGCACTGAACATTACATTTACGATGAAGTCAGAATATATTGTCAGTCAGTGAAGTTAGACAATATTTGAGTCGTTTAGTAACTGGATAGGTGATCGCGAACGAATGCCCATCTGGGTCATGTGTAGAGGCATGGGTAAAGGGTTAGCAACCTCATTCAAATATCCAATGCTTATAGTAGGCAGTTGATGTGAGTGACAATGGGAGGCAATAAGACCCCTGAATTTAAGAGCTCGTGAGTGATGCTGAATGACTGATTGGTTTACCTTTCGTTGTTTTAGCTTCATCACAACTTATTTTTAAAAGCGACTCCGGTAAGTGTTGTAAGGTGTTCAAGGGAATGCAAAGTCTGGTGTGGACCTGTGGATATGTTTACATAACGTTAACTCATGAATGACTACAGAAAACAAGTAAAAAATGAGCTGAAGTTGCTTCGGCGCAATTGAGTCTTCTGTACAGCCGCTACTGCGTATAATCAAGGCCACCGAAAATAGATTTATCTTTCGGTGGTCTCGGTATAATACTGTATGACTCGCGGCCTATGAAACTTTAACCTCAGCCTGGTGGTGGCCTATCCGATGTAGTTGCCAGAAGCACGATTATGGCTAACTGTAACCTTCAAATAAAATAAAAACTACTGAGGCTAGAGGGCTGCAATTTGGTATGCTTGATGATTAGAGGGTGGATGATCAACATACCAATTTGCAGCCCTCTAGCCTCAGTAGTTTTTAAGATCAGAGTGCAGACAGAATAAAGTGCGGACGAAGTGTCAAAGCCGGCACAATAGTTTTCTTTTACAGAAAACTAGCTAGTTTTATCACTGAATTAAAAGCCCTAAATCTTTTTATTCTTAAGTAATGCTCTGAACGTGAGTTATATATCTAGATCTACCTATAATAACAAAGTTTCTTTTGAATCTGTAATAATGAATGTTAATTTTCTTTGAGCGTGTGGATCTTGAGGAATATCAGACTGTCTTAAAGATAACAATCTTTCTGTAATCACAAAGTTAAGTTGAAGTAATATAATTAATTTTCAGTGACCACCTGATGCAACGTGAAACAATTAAACTATTTCGAAAAACGGTGGCTCACCAATTATAAGGAATGGCACAAAATTGTTATTGATTGCTCATAGAGCAATAACAGGATAAGCATAAAGGCAAAGCAATTAAAGGATCAAAGGCAGCTCACTGGACCGATCAGAGAAGCATTCCTATTTACCGAGATAGAATATTGCAGTTTCCGAATTGCAAACTATGACCACATTTAATGCAGTTTCGGGCCCCTGCATTTCGAGTTATCTCGACATTCAATTTAGCTTCAAGCTCCACATCCAATAGCAGTGTTGCTGACAGTGCTATCAAATCCAATTTCCATTCAGAAACCTCTTTAGAAAAAGTGCCTCATACAGATCTAAAAAGGTCCCATTAGATCTTATGTTTTATAAAATGGCAAGAAAGGTGGACTTCTCCTTCTTGCCAATAATAAGAAATATAGAAATATTAGGGATAATGTACTACCATGGTCTTCGTCATTCCAGCTTGACAGACGAACAGAGGTTATTTTAACGAGATTAAGGATTGGGTCACTCGTCTGACCCATCAGTTTATTTTTGAAGCAGCCCTCCAGAGGTGTGCTTACTGTGACGAGACACAACAGTGAGCATTCTGGTGGTCTGCCTCAGATATTTTAACCAAAGAGAGAGATATTTTCAGGGGTAAATCACTGTCCGATATTTTGGGAGATGAAGCAGATATTTCTGCTATCATCTCTTTTAAAGTGTATTAAAATTTTTAACGATATTTAATTTTATTTAATAATTTATTACATCACGTAGAATTTTAATGACATTAATTTTTTTATGTATATAGCACATCATTCATAAAAACTTCATACCCTTATTTATTGGTCACATCACTTCATTTTATTTATTAATCATTTCCTTCATGAATTCATAACTTTAACATAATTTATTTTCTTTCCATTACGGCGCTGAATGGCCTTGTTGGCCCCAGTGCCTGGGCTTTTGCCCTAAATATCATACATCCATCCATCCATCCATCCATTCAAAAGCGTTCATCTTCGTAGAACTTCTAAGAATCTGTCTATAGCTCTCGAGAAAATCGGCTTAAGACTTCCGTCCATGTTTCCTGGTTATGGCTATGATTATTTTTTCAAGCCTTCTGAAGTAGCTATTGGTGTTGATGAGGCAAAATATTCTTTCAACAATTCTTATGTTTTCTTCGTGGTTCTGCTTTCTTGACTTTTTCCCTCTTTGCCCGTCACTTTTTCATATGTATAAAGCATCGAAACTATGCGATTCCTCCTTCATCCGAGACCTTGAATGTCCCTGCCAGATGAGTCCCCACCGGAAACCTTCACTTCTTTACCGATGTGGGTTCATCATCTTTGTAGGACTTCTAAGAATCTGTCGCCACTTGGTATCTCTATAGCTCTCGACAAACTCGCCATAAGATTATATTGTCCAAGTTTCCTGCTTATGGCTCTGATTATTTTCTGAAGCCTTTTGAAGTAGCTTCTTTATCTGTTTTCACTGATGGTTCGAAGTAATCTTTCAGCATTTTTTATGGTTTGCCTCGGTTCTGCTTTCTTTACTAATTTTCCTTCCTTGCCACTCGCCGTTTCCTTTCTGGTCCTTCTATTCATTAAGACAAACCAAATTCGCCCTTCTTCAACTGTCGACTCTGATCTTACAGCATATCTGAGCTGATTTCCAAAAATATTGTGAAGACACGATTTTGAGTAATTTTTTAATTACATTCTGATATATATATATATATATATATATATATATATATATATATATATATATATATATATATATATATATATATATATATATATATATATATATAATGTATATATTATATATATATATATGTGTGTATATAATATATATATATACGTATATACATACATACCTCTCTTTATCTATCATCATCTATCTATCTATCTATATATATGTATATAAATATATATATATATATATATATATATATATATATATATATATATATATTGTTACGTGTGACGGTCTTGGTTGATCATGTATTATTCAATTTACGTAAATTTTACGGCCCTGCAAACCAAGATTACACGTAACCTGTCACTTGAAGCCAAAAGTTAACCTCAAAGACAGACGTTAATTAGCCAAAGGTCGCCAGTTAAGGGTTATTAACCAACAAAGAATATTTGAGATGAATTTGATTTTAAAACGCAACGGTTCTTCCAAACATTCGGACGCGAGGCATACAAAAGCATCGAGATTTAACCTGATTTTGCTTACCCTAAATCCTAGGTATTTTACTGGAATAATGGGGTTGAAGCTAATAATAAAATAATTAGGCTTAATCTAGACTTTGTAAAACACATATACCTAAGTGGTGGCTGAAGGAAGAAAACAAAGAAAAATGTGAAATACAGAAAAGTACTAGTCAATCGACGAAGCTTCAACAAGAATCGGACTTACCGTGAATGTCGAAGTCGCTCTGCAAAACGAGGGACCTCAGGAGTCGTATTCTGGCAGTCTTCCCAATTCACTAATTAAGATAGACGTAGGAGAGAAAGTAATAAAGAACAAAGAATATCGTTCGGGCACGCACGCAAGCGTCACCCTGGTTCCGTGACCATGGGATCTCTCTCACTGACCCGACCTCGCTTGCGTTCCGCCAGAGGAGGGCTTATACAGCCGGCAATCCGACCTTGACAAAGGCATCGTCGAATGCATAGAATAAAGCTTAAGCCACCATAACTAGGGTCATTGAGCGTAAACCCTCTCTGAGGCTTAGGGTCCCTAATGCCCTAGCATATTTTGTTTACAAACTTTCCAGCCTATGGGGTTAAATGCCTAAATGCTACCTATTCCTTTCTCCAACGGATGTTAAAGTTTGAACTGAAGACGCCCTAAGCGTGGGACAAAGCAATTTCCTGTCTCAGTCAGGCTGATATTTCTATCCCTAAATGTTCGAGGGCGAACAGCGTAAATATTTATAAAAGCTCCCCCTTTAAGAGGGCCTTCACTCCCTTTTCGGGCGTGAAGGTCTATACTAAACAAGCTGTTCGCCTCTCGTAGGTTACTCTCCTTCCCCTGAGCAGATTAGTCCTGGTTAGCCTACCTAGCTACAGAACTACCTAACCCTAGATAGGACATGAGCTATAATCACTACTTAACCTAATTCTAATAGTACTAGGAGGTGCTCACGGTTTTTATAGGCTACCTCCTACAATCATGATGTGTTTTAGACCTAGCCTAGTGGTACATTCTATGATATTCCCTAGCCTAACCTATCCTAACCCGACCGTAGCACCAACATAAGAGTTAATATTCTAACTAAATCACAACATGGTTTATTTTAATACAATTAAAATTTACTGATTAATTCATGAGGGTTGCCTCATATGATAAATGGGTGCCTCACTGAGGTCTTAGGCCATGCGTGTCACGAGCATCGTGGCTCGTTTCACAATAGTTAAGATTACTGAAATTAGTTAGGCTACTTACATGATTACTGCAGCTCGGTGGTAAGTGGAAAGAACAAGGCTACTAAATTGATGTACTGTACTTTTAAGGTGGCCTAGGCTAGGTACAAATAAAAGGAAGAGATCACACTGGCTACCTTCTCTGGGCAAGGGGCCAGGATCACTCTTAGATGTTAGGGCACTGTGCCAAGAGGGCACTAGTGCCAGGAGGAGCTTATAGCTCGGCAACTACTAGGCTCTCTTCCGCCCTTCTTCTTCTTCTTCGGTTTCCTTCAAGGCCTATCAGTAGCTGGCCTAGCAGGTGATGAGAGCACCAACTCCGGGACAGGCCAGAAGGGCTAAGGGCGCGAAGTCAGGGGCAACTGCAAAGCTGCAACAGGACTCCCTACTCCAGCTGCTGCGACAACCGGAGCGAGAGCGATCTCGACTTCTGCGTCCGAGGATGCCAGTTCCTGGTCTTCCAAGGAAGGGGTACCATTTCGATCCTCCAGGGTTCATCCTGGATTCAAATTTGCAAAGAAGAATCTTGCAAAGAAGAAGTTTCGGTGCTGGAGGCTCTCCAGTCGCGATGATCAACTGCATGGGGAATCCTAAATCTCCCGGAGGAGGATTCACCTCATGATTTAGACCCGGCATAGGGCCTTTTCCATTGGTAGCTCAACGTCCGGGACGGACGGAGTCTGGCACTGCTCAGTGCTCGCAAGTGGCACTGGCAGCAGTTGAGGTCAGGCATGCCTGATGAGGGGTCCGGAGGTGCAATACCTCTCCGGACGACTTGGGTTGGCTGCGGCAGAGATTCCTGCCCCAGCAGGAGATCGTAGCCTCTCCTGAGTTTTGTTCGGGGCGTCCGCTGGGTGTTGCTTGCTTGGGCAGCCCTCCCAATTTGTGGAGTGGTCTGCCCGCTTGCACGTCCTGCAGCGATACTGCTCCTCCTGAATCTCTCTTCGCGGAGGGGGAGGACCTCTTGGTGGGCCAGCCTGCGATTGGAGGGCTAGGCCTGAAATAGGTTGGTGGCGCCCTTCCGCGGACCACTTTGGTGGGCGGAAGGTGGAGGTTTGTCATTTTGGGAGTTACAACTGGGGCCTCCGTGGAGGAGGTAACGTGGCTGCGGAGTGGCGTTGGTGACGGGCTTCCGCAGAGAAGATCCCGACCCAACAAGAAGGCCACCCGGGCCGAATTCCACCTACCACGCCAAGGCAGTGGGGTAGCGTGCCCCAAGGTGTCATTACCTGGAGTTGGACCGTAGGAACGGTAATGGTGTGGCCCTCTATCCACTTCATTTCCCACCGGTTTCTTCGTCAACCACAGCACCGGCTGGCACTTGGGCCCTGGTGATCAGGCTAATATCTGCCGCAGTGTCTACTGTGACCGGGAGGGTCACTGGCAGGCTAGTGCTCTGAAGAGGGGCCACCGAGATGAACTGGGTTTCCAGTCTCTCGGGGTAAAGGATCCGGTGCGGACCAGCCGCAGAAAATGAAGTGCTGATTAGGTTGACAAATTTGGTGGTGGGGACATGATGTGGACAGGCCGGAGATCCAGCATTGTAGTGGCTAGCAGCCCCACAGGATCTGCACGGGCCTTTTGGATGGGCTCGGTGGCCTGCAGTAACTGTTGGAGGAGAGGGCTGAGCGGGTGAATCGGGAGCGGAGTTCTGGCTGGTAGGGTTAGGCTGCTTATTAGTGCCGAGTTTGTATCGGCACTCAGCTTCAGCGTGGCCCCCTTCTGCAATAGTTGCACAGGGTCTTGCTAGGCAGTCCATTCTTCGGCGAGTGGAGTTCGAGAGGTAGGCCGGAGGGATGATTCGCTTGAGAGGTGCTATGCGACTGATTGAAGGTTTCCACGAATCAGCCATGCGACAAGCTTCCATAAGTGTGGAGGGCTGTTTATCGTTAAGATATACCGTAAGGGGCCCTGGGCACACATTGGAAAAGGTCTTCTAGCATGGTCCGATTGAAAAGATCCTCAAACGTCGTGCAGGCCAAGGAGTCGAACCAGCGCGTACCGGACTGGGTTTTGTGACATGCCCATTCCGTCCAAGACCAGCCGACTTCCTTGGCAAGACCTCGGAACCGTTGTTCCATTTTTCTGGGGTTATCTCGTAGGCCTTTGTAATGACTCTACGAACTTCCGCCATGTTGCCTCTCTGGCTCTTCTCCAGTGAGCGGAGCGCTGCCTTGGCTTTTCCCTCCATATGCTTGGCTAGTATTAAGGCTCTCTCCGTCTCCGTGGTGCTGTAGTTATCGAAAAGAGCCTCGATCTCCTCCAGCCATGCTTCTGGCTCGTCCTCAGTCCACTTGGGGACTAGGGAATTGATGCTCGAAATTGGAGCGTTTGATGCAGCAGGTGTAGGACTGGAGGCTTGATGGCTAGCCATAGCTTCGGCATTCTCCATTTTCGCTCTCTCAAGCTCGAGCTCCTTCTCCTTTAGGGCTAACTCAGTTTCCTTGCAGGCTAACTCATGCTGTCTCCTTCTTTCTTCTTCTCTTTCCTCTTCATACTGCCTCTGCTCGGCTTCATACTTCCTTCTACTTCCTCTGCTCGAGTCTTTCTTCCTTCTCCCGCTTGGCCAAGTCGTCCACTTGCCCTTAACCCAGGTAGTAAGTTCCGAGCCGGTGAGACCTGCCGCCGTCCCCAGCCCCAGGAAAGTTTTATAATGCTCTGCTGCCATGGTTCTGGTGGGGAAGGGCGTCTAACCGGGTCGACGGGCGTCTTGGGCAGCGAGGAAGTGTCTCTTCAATGACGTGGCACCCTTTCAAAGGGTGGCACTGTAGTTTGGGTGTGCCATGTACAGGTCACACTGGTGGCACTCAGTATCCCTAGGCACTGGTGCAGGTTAGGTTCCAGAAGAACCTTCTCTCTTCTGTGTTCCCTTTGTTTTTTCTTTAGTGGCAACTTATGGTGCCAATGTGTTCCTAGGGACCCTCTACTGGAGTCCAACTAGGCTATATGGGAGGAAAGGCACTCTACACCCCTGCAGAGTGCAACAATGAATGAGAGAGAAAGGGAAGGTAAAAGAGAGAGAGAGAGAGAGAGAGATAGAGAGAGAAGTAAGCTATTCCAGTGATGAGTGCTGCAAATTATTGGCACTGTGGAATAAAGTGAATTTGGGTTTTTTTTTTTTTTTTTCTTTAAAGATCCTCGTGAGTGGCTGGTCCCAGTACCGGCCCCAGTGCTGGCCCCTTCTTTTTCAGAGGGTGAAAACTACTGTTTGCTTCGGTCTGGATAGCAGGCCTCACTCGGACCGACAGTTTATCACTGTATTGTAATTACTCTTAACTTGTCCTCATCTATTGTGGGACAGAGGTGTTTCTTTTATTTGGTTTAAGTATTCGAATTAATTAGCCTAGTGTCGGCCCGTTCTTTCTTTGAAGAGGGTCACGTACACTTAGGTTAGGAATGCTTACTTGAATGACGAGAGAGAGAGAGAGAGAGAGAGAGAGAGAGAGAGAGAGAGAGAGAGAGAGAGAGAGAGAGAGAGAGAGAGAGAGAGATTTTCAATCAGCGAATTTCTTGCTGCTTGAGAACATGTAAACAAAGATTTTATACATGCACAATGGCATGGATCTTAATAAAATGATATAGATGCGTCGTCTTGGCTTCCTTAGGGATTACTTTATTATCTTAATTTTCCTGGGAGCCGACGTCACAAAAAGTTTATCGTAAAAATTTTAAATTTTCTTTATATGATTTTTATAGCAGGTATTCGTATAAGAACTTGTTATTACTCCTAACTAAGGCCTATCTTTCCCTGCCTAAATTATCTTTTGTTTTTTTTTTTTTTTCTAGATATTGTCTAACTTCTACTACGCGAAAAAAAAAAATAGTTCCAAGAGGGCTGGGAGCAGAGTCGGTCACAACAGAGAATGACAATAACAAGGTGGCGATGCCAAAATCCCGTTAGGGCTAAATTTCAAAAACAACCTCAAATGAAGGAACACCAAAAATGGCCGTTCTCACAAACAGTTTAAACAATTTCAAAACAACCGCGCGACACGGCGGAGGAATCCAAGATGGCGGGTATTTTCTTTTTCAAACAAATTCAAAATAACAACGAAACAAATGCAGGTATCCAGATTTTACTTTAAATATACCAATCATGCATAACGTTTTACGTTACGGATGGAAAACTAAATTACCAAACAACTTTGTCTTTTGTTATCGTATTCTCACCCGGACATTAAACAAAAGAATGAAAAGAGAAAATGCTAGCCTGCCTGCGTAAATTTACGTTGTTGAACGGTACCTTTATTGTAAAATTACTATTTCAGTTCGTTTGCTACTTCACTGACACGGTTTTTTTAATGATTCCCGCTATATGCAAACAATAACGATCGGAATTGCCGACGCGATTAGTATATTACTTTGTGTACATGAAACTGGGCTCCGCGATTCGGCCTTTGAATAGAACGACTTGACTCACGATCCGAACAAATGTCCTTGTCTTAAACGTTATAAATTATGACTCTGCTCTCGAGTCGCACCCTTTCCTACCTACGCTAATTCTCGCTACACTTGTTATTATAACTATTCTCTTTACTGCTTATTATTATGCCTCGTTCTTTGTTTGGAAGAATGAAATGGAATTCAATATCTGACTTTTATCTTTGGAATTAATGTAATTTTAATTTCCTTTTCTCCAGATTCTTTCTAAAATTTACTTTAGATTCTACGCAAGGTCGCCAATGTTACGTGTGAGGGTCTTGGTTGATCATGTATTATTCAATTTACGTAATTTTTACGGCCCTGCAAACCAAGATTACACGTAACCTGCCACTTGAAGCCAAAAGTTAACCTCAAAGACAGACGTTAATTAGCCAAAGGTCGCCAGTTAAGGGTTATTAACCTTAACAAAGAATATTTGAGATGAATTTGATTTTAAACGCAACGGTTCTTCCAAACATTCGGACGCGAGGCATACAAAAGCATCGAGATTTAACCTGATTTTGCTTACCCTAAATCCTAGGTATTTTACTGGAATAATGGGGTTGAAGCTAACAATAAAATAATTAGGCTTAATCTAGACTTTGTAAACACATATACCCTAAGTGGTGGCTGAAGGAAGAAAACAAAGAAAAATGTGAAATACAGAAAAAGATAAGTCAATGGACGAAGCTTCAACAAGAATCGACTTACCTTTAGGAATGTCGAGTCGCACTCAAAACGAGGGACCTCAGGAGTCATATTCTTCTTCTTCCCAATTCACTAATTAAGATAGACGTAATAAAAAAAAGAACAAAGAATATCGTTCAAATACACGCAGACGTCACCCTGGTTCCGTGACTAGCTTTCTCTCTCTGACCCGACCGCCTGGGTCAAAACAGGCCTACAGTCATGCCTTTGACAAAGGCATCGCTCTGTTAAAAAAGCATTCGCCACCAGAACAGGTAGAAAGGAAAAAGGACCCTTTAGGACCACCTAATTTTAAAGCTGAATATGGAAATTTTCCTATGGGGTTAAATGCCTAAATGCTACCTATTCCTTTCTCCAACGGATGTTAAAGTTTGAACTGAAGACGCTTCTAGCGTGGGACAAAGCAATTTCCTGTCTCAGTCAGGCTGATATTTCTATCCCTAAATGTTCGAGGGCGAACAGCGTAAATATTTATAAAAATATATATATATATATATATATATATATATATATATATATATATATATATATATATATATATATATATATACTATACATAGCATCACATTTCTGGTAACCATAATTTATTTAATAAAATCAAAAAGATATTTATATTAAATAAGCTACAATAAACAGCATTTAAAAGTTTTTTATTGTAAAAAGAAAATGTACAGGAATTTGAAAATAAACTAAACAGCTATTATCTTATTTATTGCAAAACTCAAAATAAAGTTTCATGATTCACCTATCTTTCCCAACCAAACAGCTTTTATCAATTCCTCTAAAATAATCGCAAAGAAATATTTCTCTTTCCCAATTGTAATAAATAGAATATATTAGTTTATCGTTTAATTCAAATCTTTCCGTGTGATAAGAAATTAGAACCATATTTTAAAGAGTGGGAAATTTACTTAATGAATTCATAAGTGAGCCAATATTCCAAAAAGCAACAAAACCCAATTACGTAAATGAAACGCTTTCTAATAATTATTTATTTTTTTAAGAGTTTCTTTTTCCCATTAACAAAAACAAAAAAATCAGAGGAGAGTTAGAACGAGAGAGAAGCTAAGAGAGAAGAGAACAAGAAAAGGTTAAACACTAGAACCATCTCTCAATCATGATGAAATTTTGAAATGATTTCTCATATAGACATTTTTAACTCGCGAATGAATATCAAGAAGGATTTGTCACAGTTACTGACTGATTCGCATTTAAAAGATTAAAAGAATGAAGAAATAACATAAGATCAGTTTATCTAAAGGTACTTCAATCATTCAGTAGTTTAGCAAGCGTAAATCAAGGAACTGAAAACAGAAGTACCTAACCTGTCTGAACATAATGATCAGGAGCCGTTCCAATGAAACTTAAATACGACCCTCGTGGAATATTGCAGTCCCCTAATTGCAAACTAATAAAGCAATTACTGTGACAGTTTCAACCCCTAGCCTTAGTTATCTCGACATTGAATTTAGTAGAGGGCTGGAATTTCCACATCCATGATTAGCCCGATGATCAGACACTATATCAAATCCATGCCATTCAAAAGCGTTTATTTAATATTGGTTTCAGTTTTACGGATTCTCATTTTGAGGCGGAGATCGGTGGTTGACAGACAATTGTGGAGTCCATTTACGTTTCAAGGATTAGAGGTAAAACTAAAAAAACACATATAAGAAGATTGGTGTTCAATATCCAAAGAAATTTAAATTCTTAAAATTTTGCTACCACCTTCGAAATTTAGTTATTCGAAAATCACATTTTTGGAAAAAAACATAAAACCTTCCCGATTTAGTAAAGTAGAGTCCCCTTAAAAATAAAACTTCTAAGAATTCGAAGATTTTTTTTTAAAGAGACATAGAATCTTTTTGTTTTCTCAAACATTTTAGATCATATGAAATTAATCAAAGATATTCTCAATTGCTTTACCATCAAAGAAGACTGAAGATCGAAACTATTCCATTACAGGGCATAAGAGAATTGAATAAAGGATTTATTTAGATCCTCTTTATCGAAACAAATTTTCATAAAGACGACGTTGGGTCATCATTTTTGCAAGGATTTCTAGGAATCTGTCGTCACTCGCTTGATATGAGATTATAGGCAAAAAATGAATAGGATGATTTTAGGATTTAAATCCCACGTTTCCTGGCATAAATTCTTTTTCTAGTCTTCTGAAGGAGCTCAGAGTAAAGAAAAAATCTTTGGTGAAAATTTTTTTTTTTTTTTTTTTTGATTAAATTCTACATTTTTACCATTTTCATAAATTGCCATTTAGAATTGTCTGTCTAAGAAAATCTATGGAGGAATCCGTAAAGATTTAAGATTTAAATCTCCTTTTTCATTTGTTGACTATAAATATATAAAAAAATCAACTAGTACATAAATAAAATATAAAAATATGTAAGAGGCACGTATATATGTACCATGATGTTCAGGATTTTATATATATTTTATCATAAAACAAATATATCTAGACTAGCTACAGAACAAATGATATATAAAATAAATAATATATCCTAAGAAACTCGTGATGATTTAGGATTGTGTGTGTGTGTGTATGACTAAGTGTTTGTAAAGCTAAATCTTTAGACTTATTATAAATAGTAAAAAAAAAAAAATGTCATTGCTTCTCCTCAATCATTGATTTTTCCTGAAACTCCTAACATAAAACATCTATAGACCATTTCAGCTACCATATCGCTTAAAATTATAATTCCATTTACATTTGATTCATATCTTTCTGATTTATAAACAGAACTAAATTTTAAAGAGTAGACTCAGAAATTGTGGGGAAAACAGCAAAGAAAAATATTCCAAAAAATCCTGAGTCAACATTCCCCTGACAAAATGAAACGCTTCCTCTGAATAATATCCTTAATCATTGTCAAAGGTTCTTTCGAATATTTGAATATATTTCATCATCAGGGATAGAACGTAGCGAAGCTAAAGGGAATTCAGTGAGAAAGGGATATTGCTAGAACCATGACTGTCGAAGTCAGAAAAAAAATTTGAGGATGATTTAAAAGAATAGAATAGAATATACTGTAGAATTTAGGCCAAAGGCCAAGCCCTGGGATCTGTGAGGTCATTCAGCGATGAAACGGAAATTGACAGTAAAAAAGCTTGGCAGGTGTAAAAGGAGGAAAACCTTCAGTTGCACTATTAACCAATTGTTTGTGTTTTGGCAAGATGAAGACAGGGAATATGAACGGGGGTACAGTAAAAGAAATGAAGGTTGCAGCTAGACCTATTTGCTGCAAAGAATAGTTTATAAGAGATGCATTAATATATATACCCCTATATGCTATACGGAGAATGATTTAAAATCTTTACAGATACTGACTACATAAAACCAAGAATGATAACTAGGTCAATTAATTTCATTGGCGTGCTTAGTTTATCTAAAGATACTATAATCATTCAATAGTTTAGCAATAACCCGTCATAGGGCCGATTTAGGGGTACTAAAAACTGTGGGTGAAAAGAAGGACTTTTTAGCAGAGCGAAAGAAATTCATACAACCCATAGTTCATTTCCCAAATCGTATAATTTCCACAGAAAACTTAAGTAGATGCCTTTTATTACTGATGCTGGGAATGGAATGCATAATCATAGTCATGAGAATAATGTTCTAAGGGAATAAATTCGAATTATCTTATAATGCTTGAGTAAAATGCGAGGGTATGTGTTTGTGCACGCGTACTCTTCATGAAAGCTTGATGCATGGAAGGAGCGTATGGGAAATATGTTATATCAAAAGACTGTTACAACAGTTTATCCTGACTCCATCTATTGCTTCTCCTGTGGTGAAGATCAACTTTCTTGGTTTTATTCCCATTCTTTGTTTTTTTTATTAACCTTCAGTATCTTTGACACCTTACTGCACTTTTGCACGGCAATCAACTGGCTCAAGACCGAGTTTAATCCAAACCAGCTGACTGTAAATTCGAGTACTGAGATCATTTATTGCCTCTGATGCATGAGGTTTGTTATAATAACTCCAATTAATCTAGATCTGATGGGTTAAACCACCTCTATTTCCTATTTTCAGTACTAAAGAAATTTTCCGAAAGCAAGCTATTTTGAGAAGAACGCTTAATAAAATAAAATGAAGAAATTTAATACATCAAAACGGAAATAGAAATAGAGAAGTTTTGTAAGAAACCTGAGAAATATATTCAAATAGTCTTGTTTTTTATCTTTTAGAATGAATTCTTCAAAGTGAATTATTTATGGAACAGGGAAAGGTGAGTGTTATAGAGTTTGTAACATGAAAATTTGGTTGTTGAAGAAAGGATTAACAAGGGAGACAGAAATATAGTCAGAATTGTTTCAAGGTATTGTGAAAAAATAAATTGTTATTGAAGTATTGAGTGGAGGAACGAAATTTATTTAAAAACCTGTATGGGGCAGTCCAAGTTTTACTTTGTATATCAGTGCATAACAATACAATTTTGTTAAAGTACATACCAGAGGCTAAATAATCTTGCAGTATCTAATACAAAATAATCAATAATAGATGAAGAACCACATTTCAAGTTAGTGAATTTTAACCCAACGAAGGTTTTCGTTAACCGTAAGAAAGAAACTTCAAAGGCAAAACCTTTGGTAACTACACACAAAGAAGAATAGCAAGAATAAATCCCCATTTCTCCAAAAGGAAGATTGCAGTATAAGATGCAACCCCGAACATCCCAACCCACCCCAACACCTAATCTCCCCACCCTCCCCTGGACGACCAAGACCTTTTTTTGCTAATCAACACAGAGAGAGAGAAAGAGAGAGAGAAGAGAGAGAGAGAGAGAGAGAGAGAGAGAGAGAAATAAAGGAAAATCATCGACCATGTGGATTAACGAGAGAGAAATCAAATACATAGGAATTTTTTATTTTAGAAAAAAAAAGATTACGAACATCAACACGGTGAAGGCCAACTGTAGCACTGGATGTAAATCAGTTTTTTAAAGCAAGAACAATTATAAATACTCTTGAGAGAGAGAATTGCAAGAAAGAAAGAGAGAGAGAGAGTAGAATTTATAACGTTAGTAGTCTGAATCGAGCAACTGTTTTGGATTTAGTTTTTATTTCCGTTTGTTTTCAAAAAGGCATTTTCATTTGCATGTTCGTCTTCAAAAACAGCGAATCTTTTGTAAACAATCATATTATTGGCAGGCCTTAGATGGTATGTGAAAGTTAGTAAATGAGTTTAAATGAGACGATGCATCTGCAAAGAACTGATTGCTCGTTCAAATAACAAAACGAAGCAATCATTCCATTTTATTTTTCATCCTCTTTTGGCTGATATGCAAAAACTTGAAGGCTTATAGAAGATATACATTTTATACATTTTTATATTTATGACAGTTTGTTGTAAGTTCAAAAATGAGAAAGTAAACAAAAAAATTGTTTATTCCTGTCAGGCAATCTATTTTTGGTCCCTGAGAAAAAAATAATTTGAATACATTATGACTTTTGATATGCAAAGTTCCAAGTTATGTAGAGTGAAATTCAATTAGTCTATACATGATTTTTTTTTAAGGTTCTGGCAAGAAAAGGGCATTAAATTTTCATAACCATTGGCCTTTGCCCTAGGAACTATCTATCTATCTTTCTATGAAGGTGACTGAAAGAACTGGAGGGAATAAGAAGTTTGGATTAAATTTGGAAAAAATGTCCATCTTAACCCTCTTGCATAATTGATATATTTAAATATATCAAGGAATTGCTATTAGTCTAGCAACCTAAAAAATACATTAAAATTCCAGCAACCAGAGATGTTCTAGGCTTTCAGGTTTTGATAATCTTTCTATATAAATTAATTTTCATTAAGAATTTTTTCATTTTCATGCAATATGTTTACAGTTCTCGATGAGACAATATCAAAAGCAATGGAATCAGGAGCAATCTGTATTCTTATTGAAAATTGAGAAGTATACAGAGCAAATGAAATAAAATTCAGTGGATATAACCAAGGTGTTTATCTGAAACTTTGGAGCATACTCCTATTTCAAGTTTATCTTCATTTTCTTCAGCATCCTTTTCTTGAGCGTACTTCTTAAGTTATATGCATTTTCACAATCTTTTCTTTTTATTTAACAATAGCCTGAAAGGTAAATGTCAAAATAAACATATCCATCAAATAATGTAGGTTCTCTTTTTGTAAAAGGTTTTTTTAAACAGGCAATGTTATGAGTTTATTTGTCACACAGTCAGGTGAAGAGGTAGCTATTGAAAAATATAGAATAGTATCCATATTGATGATAATGGTTTTCTTGGAAAGAAATCATATACGAGGTATAGAAAACGTAGAGCTTATATAATTTATAGGTATATATATATATTTTATAGGTATACCTATAAGAAATTTATTTTTTATATCCAATTGGGTACCTCTGTAAAAATATATATATATATGTTTACTAATTAATAAGGTTGTATAATCTAAGTGCAATCCATAAAAATAATTATATGTAAATGAAACCAGCAAAGGACGAGGAATCAGATATATAGTATACACACTAACGCTTTTCGCCACATATATATATATATATATATATATATATATATATATATATATATATATATATATATATATATATATATATATACCCATATATATATATTGATATATATATACGAGCCATATATATATATATATTTATATATATATATATATATCATATATAATCAGAAAGCTACAAAACGTCCTTTAATATCCAATTCACTTACCTCGGAAATAATATATTTTCATATATGTTACCGAAGGGAATTTTTAGTTGATAATAAGTCCACTGTCCCATGGGGTCGAACCAGCGACGGACGAGGAATCAGGACTACAGTGACACACTAGCGCTGCCACAAGAGAGGTATAAGTGAATAACATCTCCCATCATCTCACCCGTCGAACTCAGGTGTTTTGCGTTTGGAGACGATATCCACCCACCTCTGCCATGTTGACCGTAGTAGCGCTTGTCGCACGAGCCATATTATGACTATTTATCACATCACCGTGATTCATATACAATCAGAAAGCTACAAACGTCCTTAATATCCAATTCACTCTACCTCGGAAATATTATATTTTTCATATATGTTACTGAAGGGGAATTTTTAGTTGATAATAAGTCCACCGTCCCAGAAAATGCAAACCAGCGACGGACGAGGAATCAGGACTACATTGACACACTAACGCTGGCCACAAGAGAGGTATAAGTGAATAACATCTCCCATCATCTCACCAGTCCGAACTCAGGTGTTTTGCGTTTGGAGACGATATCCACCCACCTCTGCCATGTTGACCGTAGTGCTTTGTCGCACGAGCCATATTATGACTATTTATCACATCACCGTGATTCATATACAATCAGAAAGCTACAAACGTCCTTTAATATCCATCTACTCTACCTCGAAATAATATATTTTCAGCATATGTTACCGAAGGGGAATTTTTAGTTGATAATAAGTCCACCGTCCCAAGTGGGGTCGAACCAGCGACGGACGAGGAATCAGGACTACAGTGACACACTAACGCTTTCGGCCACAAGAGAGGTATAAGTGAATAACATCTCCCATCATCTCACCCGTGAACTCAGGTGTTTTGCGTTTGGAGACGATATCCACCACCTCTGCCATGTTGACCGTGTAGTGCGTTTGTCGCACGTAGCCATATTATGACTATTTATCACATCACCGTGATTCATATACAATCAGAAAGCTACAAACGTCCTTTAATATCCAATTCACTCTACCTCGAAATAATATATTTTCATATATGTTACGAAGGGAATTTTAGTTGATAATAAGTCCACCGTCCGTGAGGTCAACCAGCGACGGACGAGGAATCAGGACTACAGTGACACACTAACGCTTTCGGCCACAAGAGAGGTATAAGTGAATAACATCTCCCATCATCTCACCCGTCGAACTCAGGTGTTTTGCGTTTTTGAGACGATATCCACCCACCTCTGCCATGTTGGCCGTGTAGTGCGTTTATCTGGAAAGTATGCCATTATGACTATTTATCACATCACCGTGATTCATATACAATCAGAAAGTTACAAACGTCCTTTAATATCCAATTCACTCTACCTCGGAAATAATATATTTTCATATATGTTACCGAAGGGGAATTTTTAGTTGATAATAAGGCCACCGGCCCCGTGGTCGAACCAGCGACGGACGAGGAATCAGGACTACAGTGACACACTAACGCTTTCGCCACAAGAGAGTATAAGTGAATAACATCTCCCATCATCTCACCCGTCGAACTCAGGTAAATATATGAAAATATATTATTTCCGAGGTAGAGTGAATTGATATTAAAGGACGTTTGTAGCTTTCTGATTGTATATGAATCACGGTGATGTGATAAATAGTCATAATATGGCTACGTGCGACAAACGCATTACACGGGTCAACATGGCAGAGGTGGGTGGATATCGTCTCCAAACGCAAAACACCTGAGTTCGATGGGTGAGATGATGGGAGATGTTATTCACTTATACCTCTTGTGGCCGAAAGCAGTTAGTGTGTCACTGTAGTCCTGATTCTCGTTCCGTCGCTGGTTCGACTTTCACGGACGGTGGACTTATTATAAACTAAAAAATTCCCTTCGGTAACATATATGAAAATATATTATTTCCGAGGTAGAGTGAATTGGATATTAAAGGACGTTTGTAGCTTTCGATTGTATATGAATCACGGTGATGTGATAAATAGTCGTAATATGGCTACGTATTTTACAAACGCACTACACGGTCAACATGGCAGAGGTGGTGGATATCGTCTCCAAATGCAAAACACCTGAGTTCGACGGGTGAGATGATGGGAGATGTTATTCACTTATACCTCTTGTGGCCGAAAGCGTTAGTGTGTCACTGTAGTCCTGATTCCTCGTCCATCGCTGGTTCGACCCACGGGACGGTGGACTTATTATCAACTAAAATTCTTCGGTAACATATATGAAAATATATTATTTGAGGTAGAGTGAATTGATATTAAAGGACGTTTGTAGCTTTCTGATTGTATATGAATCACGGTGATGTGATAAATAGTCATATTATGGCTACTGTGCGACAAACGCACTACACGGTCAACATGGCAGAGGTGGGTGGATATCGTCTCCAAACGCCGAAAACACCTGAGTTCGACGGGTGAGATGATGGAGATGTTATTCACTTATACCTCTCTTGTGGCCGAAAGCGTTAGTGTGTCACTGTAGTCCTGATTCCTCGTCCGTCGCTGGTTGACCCCATGGGACGGTGGACTTATTATCAACTAAAAATTCCCTTCGTAACATATATGAAAATATATTATTTCCGAGGTAGAGTGAATTGGATATTAAAGGACGTTTGTAGCTTTCTGATTGTATATGAATCACGGTGATGTGATAAATAGTCATATATATATATATATATATATATATATATATATATATATATATATATATATATATATATATATATATATATATATATATATATATATGTATGTATGTATATGTATGTATATGTATGTATATGTATGTATGTATATATATGTGTGTGTATATATATATATATATATATATATATATATATATATATATATATATATATATATATATATATATATATATGTATATATATATATACATACATGTATGTATATATATATATATATATATATATATATATATATATATATATATATATATATATATATATATATATAATATATATACATATATATATAATATATATACATATATATACATAATACATACATACATCTGAACCAGTATTTCACATTTACATTTAATTAATTTTACGTTGCCAATAATTTACACGATAAATGTAATATTTGCAGTCACAATTCCTAGCCAGGATTCGAAATTGTGCATTATGGAGTTCATACGAAGGTGAACAAGTGACTATTCTGTAAAGATATTGCCAATAATTAACACATGGCATTTTTATACATACATGACATTTATCCCTTTTTGTGGAAGCAGGTCGATTTTAGTTCTTAATTACGATATGACTCGACAGGAGTATGCAATGCAGAGTCGAATTCAACTCTTGATGGGTTGGCGGATAAGTCTAGTCACCTATAAATACAACTCAAAAGACATATGTTTGAATCCTGGCCTTGGCAGGTGCAATTGCAATTCCCTTCAAGGGAAAATTTTTCCCAGGCTATAATCAATTATATTTATGGGTATTTATGGCTTTATAATTTTAAGTAATGAACTTACTCATCTGTTTACTGCTAATTTTACAAAAACTTAAACCTTTAAATTGCACATTTACACTGAGCTGAGAAAGGTATACCATTAAAATTTATTGAGATTATAATGAAATACTTTTATAGCTTCTTTTTTCGGACAATAAAAGTTTAGGGATTATAGCGATAGTGTTTTGGAAATCATTGTAAATGTAGTTCCGCTGAACATTGCATTTACTATGAAGTTAATGTGCCATCCAATAAAATGAAACAATATTCGATCTGTTAAGAAACTGGATGATTGACCTTTAACAAATGCCCATCTGGGTATTGTTTAGAGGCATTGGCTCAGGGTTAACTACCCCTTCCGAAAATCCAATGCTTGCAGCAAGCAGTTGATGTCTGGAGTGAGACAATGGGAGACAATAAGACCTGTGAATTTAAGGGTTCGTAAGTGACCCTGATAAACTGACTGGTTTTGCTTTAGTTGGTTTAAATCCAGCACAGTTTGTGGCACATGCTCAATTACACCAATCTTCCTGCAATTACAAAGTATTACAATATCTTTTCGGCGACGCAACTTGTACAATTACCCTATTTTGAAAAACGATGAAATACAAGGAAATGGCACAAAGTTGTCATTGCTTGTCGACAAAGCAATAAGAAGATATATTAGGCAAAGTTATTAAACGATCAGTGGCAGCTAACTGAACCGATCAGAGAAGCATTCCTCTTTACTAAGGTAGAATATTGCAGTTCCTGAATTGCAAACTATATCCACATTTAATGCAGTTTCGGGCCCCTGCATTTCGAGTTATCTCGACATTGAACTTAGCTTCAAGCCCCACATACAATAGCAGTTGTGCAACAGTGCTATTAAATCCAATTTCCATTCAACAGCGTTTATTCAACATTTAATTGTCTGTGTTATATCGGCGGTTGCGTATCGTGGAGTCCGTTTACATTTGCAAGGATCTATAAGTAAATTCTGTTTCAATAAGAGGACTCAAATGTTTCATATCTAAAGATATTTAAAGATTTAAACTTTTCCTACCACCGTCGAAATTTAATTATTCGAGTAACATGCCTTATGGAAAATAAATATAATATAACTCTTGTAAAGTATGTGAATCTTTACGATCAAACTAATGAAGCGAGAAATTGTTTCAAAGAGGCATAGTTTTCAAAATTTATTTTCTGTCTCAAATTTGTATGAAATTGATCAAAAATAACGTCCCAATGCTTTACTATTTTTTATTATTAAAGTATCGAAACTATTCCACTCTCCCTCCATAAGAGACCTTGAATATTTCCGCAAGATAGATCCCCAACCGAAACCTGTACTTTATAACGACGTTGGGTCATCATTTTTGTAGGAGCTTCTGGGAATCTGTCGCCACTCTTGGTATCCCTATAGCACTCGGAAAAATCGGCTTAAGACTTTTTAGTCCCACGTTTCCTGGCTATGGCTCTGATTCTTTTTTCTAGCCTTCTGAAGCAGCTTCAGTATCTGTTGGTGATAATGGTGCAAAATGAACTTTTTTTTGCAATTTTTATGGTTTCTAAATTCTTTACTCATTTTCATCTTTTGCCAGTCACCATTTTCTATCTAGTCCTCCTATTCATGATGATAATCTAAAATTTTATATATATTTATATTTGTTGACTATAATATATATAAAAATCAGTACATAAATAAAATATAAAATATACACAGGCACGTATATATGTACCATGTGTATATATCTAATATATATAGTTATATATACAGTATATATATATACATATACATACACCCACACACATTATGTATATATATGTGTGTGTGTGTGTTTATATATATATACGTGTTTGTATATAAATATATATATTATTATAAATAGTAAAAATGTTCCGTGTGTGTGTCAAAGCTTTCCATTATTATAAATAGAAATGTTTCGCGATTCATCTGTTTTCCTCAACCAAAATATTCATACAAACACAGCACATTTCTCTCTTCCATATCGCTTACAGATTATATTTCCATTTGCATTTAATTCATATCTTTCTGATGTGGAAGACCAGAACTAAATTTTAAAGTGTAAGGAGGAAACTGTGGGGAGGAATTCACAAAGGAGGCAATATTCCAAAACTTTGTAACATTCCCCTTAGGTAAATGAAACGCTTTCAGAATAATTCATTTTTCATTTAAAAGGTTCTTTCGAATACTTTGAATATATTTCATCATCAGAGATAGAACGTAGGGAAGCTTAAGGGAATTCAACGAGAAAAGGTTGTTACTAGAACCATGAGTGTCAGATTCCAAAGTAAATTTGAGAATGATTTAATGATATACAGAGTTTATCAGATAGACATCTTTGTTTAACGTGCGAATGAAAATCAGTAAAAGATCTTGTACAGTTGCACTATTAACCAATTGTTACCATATAAATGGAAGACAAGAAAATGAACGGTAAGTAAAAGAAATGTCAGTTAAATTCATTGCATGTACCCCTCTGCGGGGGAGAATGATCTAAAGGTCTTTTACAATTGTTCATAAAACCAAGAATGAGTTTAGTAATAAAATGGATTGAAACTTTTAACCATTCAATAGTTTAGATCGGTCATAGGGCCGAGGGGGTACTAAAACTTATAGGTTAAAAGAAGGACCCTTTAGCAGAGCGAAAGAAACTGACACAACCCAACGTTCATTATCTAAATCGTTTAATTTCCACAGAGAACTTGAGTAGATGCCTTTTATCTCTGATACTGAGAATGAAATACATAATCATGTTCATAATCAGAATGTTTTAGGTAAATAAATTCAATTAACATACGTACTTATGAGGTAATTCATGTTCAAGTGTATATGCGTTTGTGCTCAGCATGAAAGCATGATGCATGGAAAAAGTGTGTGAGAAATATTCTTTACCAAAAGATTGTTACAACAGAGTATCCCGACTCAATTTATTGCTTCTCCTGTGGTGAAGGTTCAACTTTCTTGGTTTTATTCCCATTCTTTGTTTTTTTTATTAACCTTCAGTATCTTTGACACCTTACTGCACTTATTGGTTGCCTTTGGGCAAGGGCTCGTACTGGCTCAAGACCGGTTTAATCCAAACCAGCTGTCTGTAAGGGCACTGAGATCTTTTATTGCCTCTATGCATGAGGTTTGTTATAACAACTCCACTTAATCTAGATCTGATGGGTTAAACCACCTCTATTTCCTATTTTCAGTACTAAAGAAATTTTCCGAAAGCTAGCTATTTTCTCTTTTAATATACATAAATGAAGAAATTTAATACATCAAAACGGAAATAGAAATAGAGAAGCTTATGTAAGAAACCTGAGAAATATATTCAAATAGTCTTGGGTGTTATCTTTCAGTAGAATGAATTCTTCAAAGTGAATTATTTATGGTTTCCTTTAAGGTGTTGTTATAGAGTTTGCAATACAAAAGTTTGGTTGTTGGAAGAAAGGCATAACAAGGGAGCTGAAATATCGTCAGAATTGTTTCAAGATATTGTGAAAAAAAATGTTTAAAGCACTGAGTGGAGGAAGGCATTTTATTTAAAAACGAAAATGAGGAAGTGCAAGATTTACTTTTAGATGCATGCGAAATTCAGTGCACAACAATACAATGTTGTTAAAGTGCATGCCAGAGGCTAAATAATCTTGCAATCTATGATACAAAATAATCAATAATTGATGAAGAACCACATTTCAGGTTAGTGAATTTTAACCAAACGAAGGTTTTCATTAACCGTAAGAGCGAAACCACTCTAGCTAAACTTTTGGTATTCACACAAAGAAGAATAGCAAGAAGTCCCCATTTCTCCAAAGGAAGATTACCTTATAAGACTCCCCCCTCATCCCACTCCACCCCAACCCCTAAGACCCCACCCTCCCCGTTGACGACCAAGACCTTTTTCTCTTCAACAGAGAGAGAGAGAGAGAGAGAGAGAGAGAGAGAGAGAGAGAGAGAGAGAGAGAGAGAGAGAGAGAGAGAGAGAGAATGGGAGTGGGGTAAATGGTATGGGATGTGGATTAACGAGAGAGAAATCAAATACATAGGAATTTTTTTCTTTTAGTTCTCTCGGCGTAAGATTACAATTTTTTTTTCAGAGCTGAGGGTAGCACTGGATTTAAATCCGTTTTTAAAGCAAGAACAAGTAAAAGATACTCTTGAGAGAGAGAGAGAGAGAGAGAGAGAGAGAGAGAGAGAGAGAGAGTAGAATTTATAACGTTAGTAGTCTGAATTGGCAGCTGTTTTGGATTTAGTTTTTATTTCCGTTTGTTTTCAAGGGCGTTTTCATTTGCATGTTCGTCTTCAAAACCTAGCATCTTTTGTAAACAATCATATTATTGGTAGTAGTATAGATATATGTGAAAGTTAGTATGAGTTTAAATGAGACTTGCATCTGTAAAGAACTGGATCGTCATTTAAATAACAAAGCGAAGCAATCATTCCATTTTATTTATCATCCTCTTTTGGCTGATATGTAAAAACTTGAAAGCATTTAGAAGATATACATTTTATACATTTTTATATTTATGACAAAAAAATAGTAAAATATAAATTCATCCAAATTGTTAATTCCGTCAGGCATGTCTACGTTTTAGTTCAAGAAAACTCAAATAATTTGAATACATTATGACTTCTGATACGCAACGTTCAAAGTTATGTAGAGCGAAATTCAGTTAGTTTATACATGATTTATTTTAGGGCTCTGGCTAGGAAATGGCATTAAATTTTTATGACCTTTGGTCTTTGCCCTAGGAAATATGTCTGTCTAGCTATCTTTCTATCTAGGTGTTTGAAAGAAAGAGAGAATAAGAAGTATGGATGAAATTTGGAAAAAATGTCCATCTTAACCCTCTTGCATAATTGATATGATTTGATATATCACTACGGTGCTATACTCTAGAAACCTAAAATTTCACTTAAATGTCAAGCAACCAGAGGTACTTTAGACTTTCAGTGTTAAATAATCTTTCTGTATAAATATATTTTCATTAAGAATTTTTTCATCCATCTTAATATGTTTACATTCTTGATGAACAATATCAAAAGCAATGGAATCAGGGAGTAATCTGTATACTTATTGAAAATTGGAAAGCACAGAGCAAATGAAATAAAATTCAGTACATATAACCAATAGTAGTAATCAAAGAAACTATTGTCATACTCCTATTTCAAGTTCATCTTCATTTCCTTGTGCATCCTTTGGTTGTCCGTACTTCTTAAAGTTATATGCATTTTCACAATCTTTTCTTTTTATTTAACAATAGCCTGGAAAGATAAATGTCAAAATAAACATATCCTCAAATAATGTAGCTCAAAAAAAAATTTGTAATAGGTTTTTGGCAATGTTATGAGTTTATTTGTCGCCCAGTCAGTCAAGAGGTAGCTATTGAAAATTTAAAATAGTATCCCATTGATGATAACGGTTTTCTTTGAAACAGTTCACGATGAGCATAGAAAACATAGTTCTTCATAATTTATTCCTGTAATAGCTACAGTGTAATTGAATATAGGAATACCTATAAAAACTTATTTTAAACGTTGAAACCATATATCTGTACAAAATATATATATATGTGCCCCTGTTCACTAATAAGGTTGTATAATCTGGACAGGTGGAATCCATAAAAATAATTATATATAAAAAAACATAAAGGTGTATATATATATATCCGATGTTATGGAGGTATATTCTATATAGAATGGCCAAATATATATGGTTTATATATATATATGTATGTTTGTGATGGATCTGGCGGTCGCGTTTGTATGTCATCTTCTTCATGTATGTTTGTATGTATGTATATGTGTCGTATGTATATCCGATTTAATATATCCTGACAGGTTCATATGTTGTTGGTTTGATTGATGATAGCAGATTCCAGCATCCTTCTTTATGTATACAGCTACTTTATAAAACCAACTCCGCCCCATATATATACCAGTTAATGACATGCCCTGTATTTACATATATATATATATACCTAATTATATAACTAATACAAACGTAACATCTGATCTTTTTCTCTGTTATTTACATTTAATTAATTTTACCTGTCTGCCAATAATGTCCTGACAATAAATGTAATATCTGCAAACTCACATCTTCCCAGCCAGTTATTTAAGAAATTGTTAATTATGGAACTCATACGATGGTTTGGGATAATGGAAAATTCTGAAAGGATTGTTAGCCTGATAATTTACTCAGGCCTTTTTATTCATACATGACATTTATCCTTTGTTGTTGAAATCTATTTGTCGATTTTAGTTCCTTAATTATATTTTATGACTTTGTTAATAGATAATGTTGCATTAGGTGTTGGCGGATCGAATTAAATTCTTGATGGGTTCATTTGATATATCTAAGTCACTCTGATAAATACAACTGCAAAAGACCATGATTTTACGGAACGTCGTGGTAGCAAGAAATGAATGTAGGAGACCCTGAAGGGAAAATTTTCCCAGGCTATAAATCATACCTATTTATGTTTTCTTATGATCATAATTTTAAGAATGAACTTTTCTCATCTGTTTATTCTGTTTTAAAAAACTTAAACCTTTAAATTGCAATTTACACTGAGCTAAAAAATATCCATTAAAATTTATTGAGATTATCCCATGAAATAAAAGATATATCTTCTTTTTCGGACAATAAAATTTAGGGTTTGATAGACGATAAAAGTTCTGTTTTGAAAATCCATTGTAAATTTGCTAGAAGGGGTGAACATTGCATTTACTATGAAATTTTTGTTTGTAAAAATAAAAATGAAACAAAATTCGTTCTGTTAAGAAAGAGGTTGATAAGTTTTAAAAATTTATCTATGCCATTGTTTAGGAAAATGGTCTTCATATGGTTAACTACCTCTCTAAAAAGACAACACGTCGGCAATCAGACTTTGAAATAATGACTCGACGACAATGCTGAGACAATTTGATGTTGTTTGAGGGGATGTTTAAACTATTAAATTTTTGATAAATGACTGCATTTTGACTTTAGGGAGGATTAAATTCAGCACAGGGTGATAACAAGTCTCAATTTTGATAATTTTCCTGCAATTAGCCCCTGTATTACAATATTATTCGGGACGTAACTTGTACAATTACCTATTTTGAAAAACGATGAAATACAAAAATGGGGAGAAAGTTGATTACCTTGCTTGTCTCGACAAAGCATGTCTTTTTATATTAGGCAAATGGTTATTAAACGATAAAAGGAGCAGCTAACTGAACCGATGTGGAATCTTTCGTTAATTTGTCTAGGTCTCCGAATTTGCAGTTCTTGAACTTTATTGATGTATATCTCCATTTAATGAACTATTTTCCGTCTTTGTCAGATTTATCTCGACATTGATATCCCCTCCACATCCAAAACTAACTAATGCATTTTGGAATCTTTTCAACAGCGTTTATTTGTTTTAATTTTGCTCCAAGACATTTATCGGCGGTTGCCTTTGAGACATCCGTTTTCTTGTCATAATTGTTTTTGCAAAATGTTTATTTTGCAACTAGCAAATAAGATTACTCAAAGGTTTTATCTAAATGATATTTAAAGTTTTAAAACGGTCTGTTCTTCTACCACCGGGGATCGTTAAAGATTCAGCAATTACTCGAGACACTGGCCAAGATTTTCTCATACGCTGTTTCTAATCAGAATTTTTAATTTGTAAATCAAAATTTCTGGAGTGGGATCTTTAATCCTCAAACCCCTGAAGAAGAAGATGACCCAGAGGTAAGTTTTCATCATTTATTTTCAGATCCATTTGTATGAAAATAATAAAAAAACCACTAGGAATGGCCATTACTCATCTTTTAGAATTATTATTATAACATTATTATTATTAGGGCCATTATTATTATTATTTTTGTATATATTATTATTGTAAGTTTCCAAACTGTTCCATATTCTCCATAACATGACCTTGAATATATCCCCAACCGATAAGCTTTCAACGTTTAAAACGTGTTTTATTGGCCTTCTTATATTCATATTACACTGGGAGTCTGTTGGAAAAGACATTCCCTTTTTGCACATCATGGAAAATCGGCAGTTTAAGACTTTTCTGCCCACGTTTCCCCAGCTGCCAAGCACAAACTTTTCTAGCCCTCTGAAGCAGCTTATATATCTGTTGGAGATAATGGTGCAAAATAAAGAATCAACAATTTTTATGAATTCTATGTTGGAATGGTTTCTAAAATTCCTTTCACTTTGCCGGCGTCACCCCATTTTCTGACTATCCTGCAATTCATGAAGACAAATAAAATCGCTTTTTTAATTTGTCTATGTATTATATAAAATATATATATATATATATATCATATATATCATGTATATATGATGGTATATATATATCTTTCATATTATATATTATATAGGTGCTGTTGAAAACATAGTCCCATATAAATATACATACTACAAATTAAAAGACTGATTAGAAATAATGTGTGGAATAATCTTGTGTTTCCCAATTGTGTGAATCTCTCTAACCATCCCCTCACTGCAGAAGAACAGATTTTAAATCTTGGAGTTTCATTCGCTGTGTGTGTGTGTGTGTGTGTAATCTTAATTTCTGTTGCTTTTGTGTAAACATTTGTGCAACAAAGCAATTATGATAAAAAGAAATGTCTCAAAGGCATTTTCTGTTTTCTTGGAACAAAATAACAACAAACACAGCACCATTTCGCTCTTCCATATCGCTTACAGCATATATTTAGTTTGCATTTAATTCGGGGGAAGACCAGAACCAAAATTGAAAAGACGGGAAAATAGTTCTGTTAGGGAGGAATTCAAATAAAGCAATAACTTCCAAAACTTTCCAACATTCCCAAATTAAATGAAACCCTTTTCAGAATAATTCATTTTTCATTTAAACAGTTCCATTTCGGGCAATAAAAAAAGACATATATTTACTCAGAGACATTCATAAAACCCCTCTCTCCCTAGCTTAAGGGAATTCAAAACACAAAAGGTTGTTACTAGAACCATAAGTGTCAGATTCTTTCATGTAAAATTATGAAAATGATTTAATTGATATCACCTTTCTAGATACCATCTTTTTTAACGTCAAATGAAAATCAGTAAAAAATTTAATAGTTTAAACATATAAAAACAAGAAAAAATGGCTCAGCCTAGACGTCAGTCAATTTACAAAGCATTGTGGTGTTGTATATCTAAAGGTATTACAATTGTTCCATTTTTTTGGTAATAAAAAATTGAAAACTTATAACCTCTGTCATAGGATCTAACAAGGTTTTTCTTTACAAAACCTAATTTTAAAAAAAAACCCTTTAGCAGAGCATGAAAGAAACTGACACAACCCAACGTTCATTATCTAAATTGTTTAATTTCCACAACAGAACTTGAGTCGATGCTTTCATCTCTAATACTGATCTGGCTTAAATAGATGATAATTATTTCATAACAGAATGTTTTAGGTTTAATAAATTCAATTAACATACGTACTTATGACCAAAAATTCAAAACAGAATGGGTAATGGACGTTTGTGTTCAGATGAAAGCATGATGCATGGAAAACAGTGTGTGAGAAATATTCTTTACCAAATATTGTTAAACCCAATATCACTGTCTCAATTTATTTCTTCTCTCAAAGACGTCTCCGTCCAAAATTTGGTTGCTTTTATTTCCTCAGAGGACTTCTTTTTTCTGATAATGTTCAAATGAGACCTGGATGAAACTATTGGTTTACCTTAGGATCCGTCAACACCTAACTCAAGGCCAGTTTTATCCAAGTCATCTGTCTGTAATAGTAAGGACACTGAGATTCTTTGTGCATCTGTGCCCGAGGTTTATTATAACAATTCAACTAAATATAGATCTTGTGGTATAAGCCAACTCCATTTGATAATTTTCAGTATGTAAATAAATTTTCCAAAAGCCAGTTATTTCCTCATTTTATATGTACAAGGTGAAAAAATTTAATACATCAAAACGGAAATAGAAATAGAAAGAATAACAAACCTTGAAAAATATATTCAAATAGTTTGGGTGTTACTTTTCCTAGATATCAGAAATCTTCAAAGTGAATTATTTATGGTTTCCTTTAAGGTGATTTTATAGAGCTGTCCAATACAAGTTTGGATGTTGGAATCTGCATAACAATCAAACTGAAATATATCGTCAGAATTGTTTCAAGATATTGTGAAAAAATGTTTAAACCACTGAGTGATGAGGAAACGGACATTTTATTTAAAAACGAAAATGAGGAAAAACAAGATTTACTTTTAGATGCATCCAAATTCAGTGCCTACAACAATACAATGTTGTTAAAGTGCATGCCATTGGCTAAATAATCTTGCAATCTATGAGTAGAAAATAATCAATAATTGATGAAGAAATACATTTTTCAACGTTTAAATAGAATTTTAACCAAATTCGAAGGTTTTCATTAACCGTAAGAGCGAAACCAAATTTATTTAAACTTTTGGTATTCATACAAAGAAGAATATGCAAGAAGTCCCCATTTCCCAAAAGGAAAATTACAATTATAAGACTTTTGGCCTCATCCCCTGTTTGCGACCCCTAAGACCCCACCCTGGAGCACCTGTTGAGAAGAGGTTTAAGGCCTAACTTCTTCATCTTTCAATGTCCTCCTGAGAAGTTCAGATTGTTGGTTTGTAGAGAGAGAGATACATATATGTATAGAGGAAATGGTATATTGGATTAACTTATACTTATGAAATACCGTGCAAAACCTACAAATGTTTTGTAGAGTTCTCTCTGAACATTTCATCTGTCCATATTTTCTTTCAGAGCTGAGGGTGCACTGGAAATATATCCGTTTTTAAAGCAAAACAAGTAAAAGATGGACCTTTTAGAGAGAGAGATGCATATACATATACATATAGATATAGAGATACATATACATATAATGTCAAAATCTGAATTGGCAGCAGCACTGGAGTGCTTTTCATTTCTTTTGTTTTCAGACTGAAGTTTTCAGTTTGCATGTTCGAGGTCTTGAAACCTAGCATTACAAAGGTAAAAATTATATCATTGGTAATTGAAGTATTAGATAATGTGAAAAACAGGGTTAAATATTTAAGAGTTTAAATGAGACTTAGCAACTGTAAAGAACTGGACTAGTCATTTAAATAACAAAGTGAAGACAGTCATTCCATTTTATTTTATCATCAAAATAACTTTTTGATATGTAAAAATAAAAAGCATTTAGAAGATATACATTTTATAAATTTTTATATACTAAACAAAAAATAGTAAAAATATAAATTCATCTAATTTGTAATTCAGTCAGGCATTTCTATCTTTTTAGTTCAAGAAAATTTTTCAAATAATTTGAATACATTATGACTTCTGGTTAAATACGTAACTTCAAAAATTATTGAGAGAAATTCAGTTAGTTTATACATGATTTATTTTATCTCTGGCTAGAGTTTTGGCATTAAATTTTTATGACCTTTGGTCTTTGCCCTAGTTTTGAAATATGTTGTCTAGCTATCTTTCTATCTTTGTGTTTGAATATAAAGAGAGAATAAGAAACATGGATGAAATTTTAAAAATGTCCATCTTAACCCTCTTGCATTAGGATATTTTTTGATATATCACTTTTAGTGCGTTATGACAGGAAAAACCTAAAATTTCACATTAAAAAGTTTTAATGCAGATTTTGTTTTTAAACTTTCAGTGTTAAATAATCTTTCTGAATAAATATTCTTTCTCCATGTTTTTTCATCCATCTTAATGTGTTTACATTCTTGATGAACAAAATCAAAAGCTATAGAATTAGGGGTAATTATATACTTACTGAAAACCAGAAAGTTCAGTAGAGCTAATGAAATAAAATTCAGTAAAAATAAGAAAATGGAATAAAATCAAAGAAAAATCTATTGTCATGCTGAAGTATTTCAAGTTCATCTTCATTTGTTTTGCATCCTTTGATTGTCCGTACTTCTTCCAAAGTTATATGCATTTTCATGCAATCTTTTCTTTTAATCTAAACAATAGCTTTAGAGAAATGTGTCCTAAATAAACATATCTTAAAAATATAGCTCAACAATGATTATGTTTGTTGCCCAGTCAGTCAAAGGAGCTATTTAAAATTTCGGAGAGTTTCCCATTTGAGTTGATAGTTTTCTTTGTTACAGATCTTTTGCAGCATAGAAAACAGAGTTTTTTTTGAATGTCTTTTTTGTAATACTAAACCGTGTAATATGATATATAAAATGTCAATATTTAAACGTTGAAACCATTGAATGATTGTAGTACCTTTAGATAAACTAAGCCCTGTTCAATGGTAGAATATGGACTATGGAAAGTTACAATGGTCATATCTGTAAAAACATAAAATCAGTCTTCCCTAGGCCTAGAGATGTTATGGACCTGGCGTTTTCTTAAGGAGGAGAATGGCCAAATTCCCTAGTGGTTTTTGGCCTCATTTTAGCTCCCCGTTTGGCGATGGATCTTCCATCTTTCTTTCATCTTCTTCTAACAGGGATTTGAGGATTAACAGTGAGTTTCCCACTTGTCAGAAATTTGTGCTACAAATTAAAAATCGCTGATTAGAAACAGCCCATGGAATAATCTTGGCCTTCCCTATAATGTGTTCTTTTAATCAGTCTCAAATTTTTTCCTCACTGCAGAAGAACAGACCGTTTTAAATCTTGGAGTTTCATTCGCTCTAAAACCTGGTCCCGAGAGTAATCTTAATTTCCTAGTTGCTTTTGATAAACATTTTGCAAAAAACAAATTATGACAAGAAAGAGGCATTTCTCAAAGGCATTTTGGAAATGTCTTGGAGCAAAATAACAACAAAAATTCGCTCCCCAAAGATTCTTTCCCAAAATGTCATTAGTTAGTTTAAATGAAAAGGGGATATCATCATCAGAGAGAAAATGGTACTATGTACGAATATTTAATGAGTTTCAGCAAGTAATGACTGAGGAAAGTAGAGACACGGAACATTATTACTATTTATAATAATAGAAAGCTTTATATACAAAAGATAGATAGATAGCCTTCAAGGGTTAAATTTTTCCCAGAGTATAATCGAACAATTAAATACTTTTATAGCTTCTTTTTTCCGACAATCTAAGTTTTAGGGATTATAGCGATAGTGTTCTGGAAATCATTATAAATCTAGTTACTCTGAACATTGCATTTACGATGAAGTTAATGTGTTATCCAATGAAATGAAACATTATTCAATCTGTTAAGAAACTGGATAGTTGGCCTTTAACAAATGCCCATCTGGGTATTGTTTAGAGGCATGGGCACAGGGTTAACTACCTCTTCCCGAAATCCAATTCTTGCAGCAAGCAGTTGATGTCTGGAGTGAGACAATGGGAGGCAATAAGACCAGTGAATTCAAGAGTTCGTAAGTGATCCTGATAAACTGACTGGTTTTGCTTTAGTTGGTGTAAATCCAGCACAGCTTGTGGCCAACGGAAATAAAAAGACTGGTGAATACCTGTAGAAAGTGAGTTTTATCACTGGAATTAAAAGCCATATATCTTTTTACCGCTGAGGGAATACTCTGAAAGTGAATTATATTTGTAGTTCTGTCTGTGATTACAAAGTTTAATTTATGTTCGTGACTGTAAATTGTCAGTAAACGTGTTATTCTATTTCAATAACCTCAAGGAATATCAGACCGTAATACGGTAAAGAAATGGCACATGCTTAATTACGCCAATCTTCCTGCAATCACAAAGTTAAGTCAAAGTATTACAATATCTTTTCGGTGACACAACTTCTACAATTATCCTATTTTGAAAAACGATGAAATATAAGGAAATGGCACAAGGTTGTTATTGCTTGTCGATAAAGCAATAAGAAGATAATTAGGCAAAGTTACTGAACGATCAAGGGCAGTTAACTGAGCCGATCAGAGAAGCATTCCTATTTACCAAGGTAGAATATTGCAGTTCCTGAATTGCAAACTATGTCCATATTTAATGCAGTTTCGGGCCCCTGCATTTCGAGTTATCTCGATATTGAACTTAGCTTCAAGCTCCACATCCAATAGCAGTTGTGCAGACACTGTTATCAAATCCAATTTCCATTCAAAAGCGTTTATTTAATATTGGCTTCAGCGTTGTAGCATCGCTACTGATTCCAATTTTCTGTTATATCGGCGGTTGCCTATTGTGGAGTGTTTGCATTTCCAAGGATCTAGACGTAAATTCTGTTGCAATAAGAACACTCAAATGTTTCATATCTAAAGATATTTAAAGTTTTAAAATTTTCCTACCACCGTCGAAATTTAGTTACTCGAGATATTGGCCTTAGCTATTCTCATGCCTTATGGAAAATAGTATTATATAAATCTTGTAAAGCATGTAAATCTTACCGATCAAACTAATGAAGCGAGAAATTGTTTAAAAGAGGTATGGTTTTCATCATTTATTTTCTGTCTCAAATTAGTATGAAATTAATAAAAAATACCGTCCCAGTGCTTTACTCTGTTTTATTTATTAAAAAAGTATCGAAATTGTTACTCTCCCCCTCCATAAGAGCCCTTAATATTTTCGCAAGATAGATCTTCACTGTACTTTATAACGACGTTGGGTCATCATCTTTGTAGGAGCTCTGGGAATCTGTCGCCTCTCTTGGTATCTCTATATTTATTTATATACCTTAGTTTAACCAGACCACTGAGCTGATTAACAGCTTTCCTAGGGCTGGCTCGAAGGATTAGACTTATTTTACGTGGCTAAGAACCAATTGGTTACCTAGCAACGGAACCTACAGCTTATTGTGGAATCCGAACCACATTTTACCGAGAAATTTATTTCTATCACCAGAAATAAATTCCTCTAATTCTTCATTGGCCGGCCGGAGACTCGAACTCGGGCCTAGCAGAGTGCTAGCCGAGAACTCTACCGACTCGTCGAACGTGGTATCTCTATAGCACTCGGCAAAATCGGTATAAGACTCTTCCGCTCACGTTTCCTGCTCATGGCTCTGATTATTTTCTTGCCTTCTGAAGCAGTTTCTGTATCCGTTGGAGATAATGGTGTAAAATACATTTTCATCAATTTTTATGCTTTCTATGTGGTTATGGTTTCTAAACTTCCTTTCTCTTTGCCGTCTCCGTTTTCTGTCTAGTCCTCCTATTCATGATGATAATCTAAAATCGTTCTTTTTAATTTGTCGAGTATGTATGTATGTAAGTATGTATGTATGTATGTATGTATGTATGTATGTATGTATGTATGTATGTATGTATGTATGTATGTATGTATGTATGTATATATATATGTATATGTGTATATATATACTATATATATATTACATATACATATAATTATATGATTGTGTGTGCGTGTGTATAAAGCTTAACATTATTATAAATAGTAATAATGTTTCGCGATTCATCTCTGTTTTCCTCAACTACGGCCGTCTCAAACTGCTATAAAATATTCGTACAAACACAACACCGTTTCTCTCTTGCATATCGCTTACAGTTTATATTTCCATTTGCATTCAATTTATATTTTTTTCCGATGCGGAAGACCAGAACCAAATTTTAAAGAGTGGGAAGGAAATTGTGGGGAGGAATTCATAAAGGGGGCAATATTCCAAAACTTCCAACATTCCTTTACGTAAATGAAACGCCTTCTGAATAATTCATTTTTCATTTGAAAGGCTCTTTCGAATACTTGTATATATTTCATCATCAGGGAATGCAGCGAGAAAAGTGGTATTGCTAGAACCATGACTGTCAAAGTCCGAAGAAAATTTGAGGATGATTTAAAAATACAAAGTATTTCTCAGATAGAAATCTGTTTTAACACGCGAGTAGAAATCAGTAAAAGGTTTTGTACTACATAGAAGCAAAAATAATATGTAGGTCAGTTACCTTCATTGTGTGTGCCTAGTGTATATAAACGTGCTACGATTATTCAGTAGTTTAGTTATAAAATTGACTGAAATTTTTAAGCTGTCATAGGACCGGTTTAAGGGTACTAAAACCTGTAGGTGAAAAGAAAAACATTTTAGCAGAGCCAAATCAACTCATACAACCCATAGTTCATTTCCCATATCGTATAATTTCCACAGAAAAATTGAGTAAATGCTTTTTTATTTCTGATATTGGTAATGACATGCGTAATCATAGTCATGATAACTATGTTTTTGGTAAATACATTTAATTAACATGCGTACTTGTGTACTAATATGTTGAAGTGTATATTCGTGTGTGTTCAGCATGAAAGCATGATGCGTGGAAGAAGTGTATGGGAAATATGCTATATCAAAGGACTGTTACAACAGTTTATCCTGACTCAATTTATTGCTTTTCCTGAAGTGAAGATCGACTTTTCTTGCTTTTATTCCCATTTTCTTGTTTTTTTTTTTTTCGGACCGTCAGTACCTTTGACACCTTACTAAACCTACTGGTTTGCCTTAGGACAAGGTCCCGTACTGGCTCAGGGCCAGTTTAATCCAAATCAGCTGTCTGTAGTAGTAAGGACGCTGAGATTCTTTGTGCATTTGTGCCTGAGCTTTATTGTAATAATTTCACTCAATCTAGCTCTCTTGGGATAAGTCACTTCTATTTTATAATTTTCAGCACGTAAATAAATTTTCCGAAAGCCAGATGTTTTCTCGTTTAATATAAATATATGTAAAAATTTAATACATCAAAACGGACATAGAAATAGAGAAGCTTATGAAGGAAACCTTGAGAAATATTTTCAAATAGCCTTGGGTGTTACCTTTCCCTAGGATGAATTCTTCAAAGTGAATTATGGTTCCTTTAAAATACTGTTATAGAGTTTGCAGCACACAAGTTTGGTTGTTAGACGAAAGGCATAACAAGGGAGGCTGAAATAAAGTAAGATTTGTTTCAATATATTGTGAAAAAAATGTTTATTAATGTAATGAGTGGAGGAGCGAAATTTGTTTAAAAACAAAAATGGGACAGTGCAAGTTTTATTTTTATATAAATGCGAAATTCAGTGTACAACAATACAGTGTTAAAGCACATGCCAGAGGCTAAATAACCTTGTAATATATAATACAAAATAATCAGTAATAAATGAAGAAACAAATTTCAGGTTGGTAAAATTTGACCAAACGAAGACTCTCTTTAGCCGAAAGAATAAAACCACGCGAGCAAATCTTTGATAACTTCACACAAAGAATAATAGTAAAAAGGAATCCCCATTTCTCCTAAGGAAGATTGCCTTATAAGACTCCTCCACCCCACCCCACCCCCACCCTTAAGGCCCCACCCTACCCGTGGACGACCAAGACCTCTTTTTCTTCCTCAATAGAAAGACAGAGAGAAGATATGGTATGGGAAGTGAATTAACGAGAGGGGAATCCCACACAAAAGAATTATTTTTTTATCGAGTTCTCTCGACGTAGACTGCAGCTTTTTTTCAGAGCCAATGGTAGCACTGGATTTAAATCCGTTTTTAAAGCTAGAACAAGTATAAGATATCTTTGGATGTAGAGAGAGAGAGAGAGAGAGAGAGAGAGAGAGAGAGAGAGAGAGAGAGAGAGAGAGAGAGAGAGAGAAGTTGGAAGTTAGAATTGCTGACGTCGGCGGTCTTAATCGGCAACTGTTTTGAATTTAATTTTCATTTTCGTTTGTTTTCAAGGGCGTTTTCATTGGAGTAGTTGTCTTCAAAAAGTATCCTCTTTTGGGCAATTTAAACACTATCCCTTTTGTATTAACACCATAAATTCAGAGAGAGAGAGAGAGAGAGAGAGAGAGAGAGAGAGAGAGAGAGAGAGAGAGAGAGAGAGAGGAGATTCCTCAAGATATAATATATATATATATATATATATATATATATATATATATATATATATATATATATATATATATATATATATATATATATATATATATATATATATATATATATATATATATATATATATATATATATATATATATATATATATATATATATATATATATATATATATATTTTATATATATATATATATATACATATATATAAGAAATATATATATATATATGTATATATATATATATATATATATATATATATATATATACATACATACATATATTCATTTAGGCAACAAATATCCCTTTACGTTATGGATACCTTAGACCCAAAGGGAGTTATGCATAAGTGCATTTCCCATTCCAAAATTCGAATTATGCCCTTTAAGTTTGGTTCAGAGAGAGAGAGAGAGAGAGAGAGAGAGAGAGATAGAAATGCTTCCCGTCCGCATGCAAAAATTGTATCATTAGATTTCATTTTCCTTGTATATATAAGATGATACAGATTTAATTAACACGTGATTCTGCAAACAACTATGTAATTTTAGATCCGTGGAAGTGTTAAATGAAGGTTCAAACTGCTATTCGATTTTGTCATCCTCTTTTGGCTGAGATGTGAAAACTTAAAAGTATGCAGAGGTTAAGATATAATTCTTTTTAAATATATTTTTGACGTTTTGTTCATTAACTTATAAAATCAGAAATTACATAAAGACATCCAAGATGCACTAGGTTTTTATCATTAGTAAAACTGTATTTGGAGGATTTTTTCTCGAGAGGAAGTTAGAATAATTTATACAGCGTCAATCTCTGAAGGATTCGAAAACTCTCTAATACACTTTCCGAGCATTCAGATTTTACATCAGGTTTTTACTTGCTTTAACTTTGAAGTGTCGAGGATCATGCTTACATAGCTTCAGTAATTTAAAACATGATGTGCCGTTAACACATAAGGAGAATATCCTTGGAGCACTAGTACGACAGGGGTAGCATATGCATTTAATAAAAAAACAAACAATCGGCAACGTTGATTATGTTATCTAATTCCAAAAATATAGTAAATTGTAAATTCGTCCAAATTGTTTATTATGCATGGCACGTCTAGTTTTTATTTTTTTTATTTTTTAAGTGGTTTGATTACATTGTGACTTTTGATAATCTGTTTTCAGAGTCATGAAGAGTGAAATTCGAGAAGTCTATGTATGAGTTTTTCTTCGGGCCTAGGCTAGAATCCGAGTACCTTACTCATTGGTCTTTGCCCCTAGGAGTATCTACAAACTGTCTATCTATCTATCAAGATTTCTTAAGCAGGGAGAGAGGGATGATAGAGAATTAGAAGTTTATATAAAAATTGGAAAAGAATGTTCATCTTAACCCTCATATGGGCAGCTACATCACATCGGTGCCACATTCTAGTATCCTATTACCTCACTTGAAGGCTGAACTTTTGATAATTTCTTTTTAATTTCAGGTTCCATAAGGAATTTGTTTTTTTATTATTCATCATATTCTTAAGGAACAATATCAAAAGGTGGAATCTCATGATAATCATTCTTATTACTGAGAATTTGAAATCACAGAGGAAACCTATCAAATTCAATACATGTAAAATCAATAGACATAACAAATAAACTATTTTCTAGCTCCTATTTCATGTTTTATCTTCATTTTCTTTTGTTTCCTTTGCTTGGCCAATCTTCGTGTTGAGTTGTGTGCATTTTCATTATCTTTCATTATCTTTCCGCTTTAGTTAACAAAAGCTTTGGAGGGATAAATGCCTAAATAAATATGGTACAACTGAAGCCTACTGCAGCGGTCTGGTTCCTGCTAGTCGGCGACCGTAATATTTACCGCCTGTTGCGTTTATGATATTTACCATCTTTTGTTTATATTTTTACATTCGTCTCCAAGGGCCCTATACTAAACATGTCGCCTAATTTGCTCGTAAACTTATAGTTACTGAACCAAAGTGGTGCAGTAGTAGCTTTAATTTTTACCATAAATATTTCATTAATATAGCTAAACAAATTGCTTGATAGGTTTATAGTCTATTTTCTGAGCTTATTTCTCGGTCAGTCAATCAACAGGTCGCTCTCGAAAATTTACAATAGTAACCCTCTATAAAGGTTTGTTTTCTTTTAAGGAACACTCATCTGAATATAGAAAACGAAGACCTTGACAGTATGAACTATAACTATAAAAATTGTTTTTTCACGCAAATGATTAATTCCGTACCAGAAAATTACTTAAAAATTAAGATGGCTATAAGGTACATGTATAATGCTATTGCTGCTATGTATTGATATGTCAGATGTCATGACTTACATTCCGAGGCTACCATTCATTTTAGGACAATTAACTCAGACTAGCCTATACATAACAATTCAAACCTTGGCATAGGCTAATATATGTGTACCCCATAGGCCTAGGCTATTATTCAAGGCCTATTCTTAGCTGGAACTGGTACATGACGTCTGAGACGGACGAATCTTCATTTTGTAGTTAAAGTTGAGGGGAAAGGCTGATTCCTGCAGTTTGTTTAATGTTTCGTAGTAGGTGGATACATGGTGTAAACAACTTATTCCTAGTGGAATCCTTCCATAATTATTAGAACAGTTTCGTAAACTGGTACCCTATACTGGCCACTATACTTGTACACTATACTGGTTCCTTGTAATACAATAAATTCATTTAGGAGAGCAATCGTGTACCAAACAGTATGCAATCCTGAGCCTAGGACAGTGGTTTTCAACCTTTTTGTGCCCATGGAACATTTTTGGCATTCCTAAATACTCGTGGCCCACTGCCCTTCAGGACTGTATAATTATGATAACAAAATTACTATAAAGCATTTTCAGAACACTTTATTAGTTTTACATTTTCATTTATTGAATTATTTTTCAGAACACTTTATTGGTTATATATTTCCATTTATGAAAGAAACCACTGGCCTTCATTTACTTTAAATAAATCATGCGCATTGTAATCAAAACTCTAATTAGACTTTTTCACCTAAGAAATTAAGCACTTGCCTGCATTGCAGTAAATAAATTTTATGCATTGTAATCAAAACTCAAATTACACTTTCCTTATGAAATTAAAGCACTGAGCTGCATTTACAACAAAGAAATTCTGTTCATTGTAATCAAAACTCAAATTACACTTTTTCACTTATGAAATTGAGTACTGGCCTGCATTTACAGTAAATAAATTTTGTGCTGTTATAATCAAAACTCAAATTGCACTTTTTCACCTTACGAAATTAAGGACTGGCCTGCATTTTAAATAAATTTTGTGCTATGTAATCAAAACTCAAATTACACTTTTTCACTTATGAAAATTAAGAACTGGCCTGCACTGACATTTACAGTAAATAAATTTTTTCATAATGCAAATTGTAATCAAAACTCAAAATACACTTTTTCACTTATGAAGTTAAGAACTGGCCTGTATTTACAGTAAATAAATTTTGTGCAATGTAATCAAAACTCAAATTACACTTTTCACTTATGAAGTTAAGCACTGGCCTGCATTTAAAGTAAATAAATTTTGTGCATTGTAACCAAACTCAAATTACACTTTTACGACCATATAATAGAAATATAAACGATAGTACTCTGCTGCGCCATGTAAAATACTACATCAATTTTGCAGCTAATGTGATGGTTGTGCTTGCTTTTTAACTGCAAGAGTATCAGTTTGTGGGACAGTTGTAGATAATCCACATCTCATGTCATGCTCCACCTCCAAGCGATTTCTTGTTTTTGTTTTTTTATTTGTAAGAAGGTAGAAAAGCCTGACTCACACAAGTAAGTTGAAGCAAAAGGTAGAAGGGTTTTCAGTCCAAGCTTCCCAGCTCTAGGATATGATATACTTGCTTGTGACCAGAATTCCTGTATTGACTGTTCTTTAAAGAATTCCTTCATTCCTGAATCAAATTTCATTTCTAGAAATTCATCTTGGTCAGAGTCGGAAATAATATCTGCTTCTACATTAAATGGGTTTCTCACAAGTGACAGATCTATTACTTCAAGATCGGGAAAGTACCTGGAAAATTTTTGGCACAAATTTTGAAGGTGGCTGATAATTTCATTTTGTAGGCAAGACTGTTTCTCCTTCTTTTCCTTCAGCAACTTCAGAAAACTTCTCAGACATAGCAAAATTACCTGAGCTAACTTTTCTAGTCCAGTTCTTGATCTTAGCGACAAAAGAACTCAATGTATCAACAAAGTAAATCACTGTTGTGTCTTTACCCTGAAGCTTCAAATTAAGTTTAAAGCTGGTCAAATGTGTCAGCTAGGTATGCTAAACGTGGTTCCCAAAGTGGGCCATTAAAAAAAAAAATCTTGTCTTCCATGTCCAAAAACATCTTTAGCTCTTCTCCATTATAAATACCAGGTATATCTATTTTGCTTGTTTATTTTGCTCTTCATTATTTCTACATTTTCATAAACTTATGGAAGATTATCGCACATTTTAGCCTATGGTTGGTGGTACAATTGCAACCACATGCAATCTCAACATGGTGCAACTTACGTAACAGTACCATAACAATTCTTGGTAATTTGCTGCTACATCAAGGTAAAAATACAAGAGAACGTTATTAAGTGCTATGACAACATGTACATTATAAACTAAGATAAGTGCATATCTTTTACAAGGGGGATATATAGAATTTCAAATGAAAACCAGGGGAGCTACATTCCTTTCCCCTCTCGCGTCGTCGTACGCTCCTCTCGAACAGTGCGATTTGAGTTTACGCAACTACGCACTTTTGTACGCACACTTGATCACAGGCAATCTCAATTTCGAGTGGTTCACTTAACATCTTGGTAAGATGAAAACCAATTCGTTTTTCCAGTCCACCAGTTATGAAGGGTATTGCCATTAATTTGAATGAAGGATTTTCATCATTACATAATATGTTCAGCATATCAAAATAATTATATGTTAATCAACACAAATTAACCTACTCTATTATATATATATATATATATATATATATATATATATATGCTATATATATATATATATATATACATATATATATATGTATATATTATATATGCAGTGCAGTGAATAAGTATGAGATTCACTGATCGGGATTATGAGAGAGAGAGAGAGAGAGAGACACGATGTTGATAGTTTAAAATGATGAGTCAAGGGACCAAGTAAATTGAAGACTAACCATAACAAACCTTCAAGATGTGGGAAAGGAAGGAGGAGTTAGAGGATAGACTAAGAAGTGAAAAGGTCAGCAAAATTGACCTGATTTGTCCTTGCCAAAAGTGGGAGTTAAGATTGAACCATTAAGAGTAAAGTAGACGTCCTCAAGGAGGCGGAGTTTTATTCAACATAGGTCCAGAGTTCATTCTGATCAATTTTTAGCCAGAGTTACTTGAAAACCAAATTGGGTAGGATTATTCACTCATCCTCTCTTAACATCAGAAAATTCTAGTCCAGGGTGGCTGGCCGTGTGATATAAGTGGGAGTTAGAATAAAACACTTATGAAAAAACCGTGCCCGGAGAATACTTACCCCCTCCTGATATATGAAAAATTATTAATGAACGTATCAACTTCCTAACTTACCAGGTCCCCTGCGTTACCTATCAAGTAAAGTCTACAGACACGGTCGTTCATATAATGGTGCAACGCAATACCAAAGAAAAACTAAACCCCATAACATAATTTGGTGGCAGTTTCGGAGAGTTTCGCCCAGCGCACATTTGAAAAAACATTAAGTTCACGGCCTAGAGAAATTTACAGAGAGTGAGCGGTGACGGCGCTAAAACTAACTCTCAAATTAACAGCGCAAATAATCTCAAGACGGTCTTCAGCACTAAAAACACCAATACAACATCAACACTGTAGCAGAAGGAAACGAAGCAGAACGAAATATTCCAAGAAGCAGTGAATCTTTTGCGTCGATCGGAATGAAAAAATTGACAGCGGTAAATCTCTGCCTAGTTTGAAACTTCCGAACATTCGCATAAGTCAACAAATTCAGTTTAATAATTATATATGAACATAATAAGAACAATAGTAATAATCACGGCATAGAACAGCGGTGATTTTATAGAAAAAACGAAATTTACGAAAGAAAGAATCGGCAACTCGCGCTATGCTACGCCGATCGCAGAAGCGGAGAAGACCAAAACAAACTGTGTTGGCGGACGTATGAAGAAAGTCGCTAATATGCCGTCCAGTTCAGTGAGCTTTCTATCGTGTACCGGACTTAATTACACGAAATTCCAAAAATTTTTGGTCGCTAAAAGGGAGACTTAGCGAAAAGTAGCGGTAGCAGAGCAGCGACGAAGACGGCGGCGAACGAGAGCGGAAGACGGCGACGGACGATAGTGAAGTAATCGGAACGGCGATAAAGTTTAGAAGTCAACGCATTGATAACCGCCTCTCGAAAGGAAGTAACGTCTTCAATCAACAATTTGGAAGGGATTCCAAATTTTTCTTCGCCAAATTCAGCAAGTACGGACTGAAGTCGGCCGACTGTGCCAATTATCGCTGGATGCTAACGACAAATTGCGCTCCAAGTGCAATCAGCACGATCTTCAGGGTGAAGTGATACGAAGCCTAATTGAATAGTAAACATTCATTCTAGTATCGGGAATTATAAGAAAATTTTTTCTCTGTGAATAATTAAATTTTTTTATTGTGAGTAGGTACATATAATTATTTTTTCCTGCAGTGCGCAAATAATTTTTAAACAAACAATTTAAGTAAATTATTTTTTCTTTTGAATAATATTCTGAAGAATTTTTCCTTATTGTTGTACAGAAGGAAATAATTTTTTTCTCATGTTAGTAATTTTTTTACGAAATAGAAATTTTCGTTCACCTGGTATTAGAGACAATTCTGTTTAAATAATTCTATCATAATAAATTTATTGTTAAACACTTGGCGCAGCATTTTGCAGTGGAACCCAAACAGTGTATACATAAATACTAATATCAGACTTTTCAGATTGTAGAGAGAGTTAGGAAAAATTTGAATTTTTTTGTATAGAGGGATACACAGTCAACTCAACAAACAGCCGGGTGAAGTAAGTACCTGATTCTCAAATTAATTTTTTCAATTTTTCATTCTTGGAATCATTGAATATTTTATGAATTAATATGAATAACACTTTGGACAAGAAGTTATCGCCAGCTGCAACAGACAGAAAGCGAAGACCAGACTCATATAACCTAAGACCTGTACCTGAACGACTTTTAGACCAATTGATCCTAGTAATGCTAGACCCAGACGTTCTCGTAGTCAAGGTCCCCACTTGGATTTTACCAGTGCCTAACCTTCGGTTAACACTAACCCAATAACTACATTGTACACAAAGGAAATCCCAACATGGCGCAAGCCACCGTATAACCCAAGCCACTAGATTTTTGTGGAACAGTGAGCCAGTAATGTAGATAAAAAGTAGATTAGAAAGAATATATGGTGTAAATCGATGGATAGCAGACACAGAAAGCAGAATTTCAGATGAGAGAAAGAAAATAGATGAAGCACTCTTGTATGTTAGTATGGAACATGGTGATGCACATACAGTTCTTCATTCAGTACTTTTTAGGAATATTACTCTGTTTAACAGATTCAAAGAAGCAGTGCTTACAATTTTGGCAACCAGAAGCACAGAAAGATCCATGGTATAACATAGGAACTTTCCATCATCAAAAATATGAGGTAATCCTTGGTTTTAGCCACTAGAGCAGAAGAAAGCTATATAGACAGAGTGACGACAGATGCATGAAAGCTGTAGGAATTGTTGTTGGAAGGAAGGATGGGTGATGATGATGAAACAGATTTAGCTAGTATATCCAAAATTACTTAGATATATGTCATTAGGACCAATCGATGCTTTAGTCCAAGAAGAAAGAAGTAGCCTTAAAAAAAGAAGTACTGTGATAGGAAGCCAAATGATGGAATTGTACAAACTTTGATGTACATAGAAAGAAGAAGTAAAACAGAATTCATCAAGTAGTAGTGCAGATTTACGGGAACCGTAGCTAGTGGAAACCAGAAATAACAATCAGTCAATAAAGGAATAATCAGGGTAAGAAGCTAGGTCTGAGTATCCAGGGAAATGAAATTCGTTTGATAAGAAATGGTGGGAACAACAATAGGAGATTTAATCAATCAAATAGAAACAATCAAGGTAGCCGCCAAATAGAGAGTAACAATGGGAATACCACTGGAACTAATGGAAATAACAGTGGAAATAACAGGACTCCTGGATTGAGGGGAGCTAGTCAGAGCCAAAATTCGAGAATAATAGGCCACAGTTCAATAGGCAGAGACAAAGTTGTGAAATTGTGGTTAACAACCATACAACACAGAATTGTAGAAGAAACAAATGGTATTCCGAATTGCAATAAGACAGGACATTTGATCCAAAACTGTTGGTACAACAAACAGAGAGGGTCTCAGGGTCTCAAAATAACCAAAGTACTCAGCCTAATAATCAAAATACCTCCCCCAGTAACCCAAATCAAGGGGATTCTCAGTGACAATCACAGAGGGTGCAGCAGAAAGGTCCATCCTTACAGAAAGAAATAGTGACAGTGAATAAGGATGTACTCACAACAGACATTACTCGAAGTAATGAAATAGTGTTTTCTGTAAAGAATTTTAATACGTGTCAGGAAAGTTGCCTATCATACAAGTACACTTAGAAGGTGTACTATGAGTTCCATATTATTATTGGATACAGGCAGTACTGTAAGTATCATAGATAAAGGCACTTTAACAAAACATATAGGTTGTGAGCTTTCCCAAATGAGAGAATCTATAGGACCATAAGGGGATCGCTGGAAAGCAAATAAGGGCTATAGGCAATGTCAATTTAGAGATAGAAATTCTAAATAAAATACAGGGAAGAGTTTGTGGTGTTGGAAGAGAAATATTTTCCAGCTCAAGCTCTATTTTCCCTTCAGGCTGGTGTTGCACTAGATTGTACCAATGGAAGAATCACTATCAAGGAAATTGATAGAGGAAATGTTTGCTCTCTTGAAGAGGAACAGTTTCAGATAAACTTGATCTTTACCTGAGACAGCCTCATCTGAAGAAGTAGACATCCAACAGATAGAAATAGAATTTAATGCTAACCCGGGTAGGACAGTGTGTGAGAAATTCAATGATAGAAGAAATAGGAAGATAGACAAACTACTTTTAAGCTAAAGAAGCCACTCAGGAGGAATTCTCAGATAGCAGTATGAACCTGATAACTCAAGTGCCGACTCGTAGATACCTCCGAAGAACAGTTCTTTCCCAACCTGACGATCCTGACACCGCTAATAGATTGTAGTCACTTAATAATAAGAAAGAATGCGGAAGAAGTATCTCAATGAGGTGTTGCTGTTAGGCAACCTAAAAATGACAGAGATAGGTTCTGATACTACAAGATGAATTCAGATGATACTGATGTCTGTTACACTGCCGATGCACAGAATGCAGAAGAGATCTGCTTAGTTAGTACTGCCGATGATAATCTTGTAAAACTCAAATTAAACAATAACATTACTGCATCACAAAAAGATTCTGACAAGGTTTGTCTTAGAATTGTAACAGATAAAAACCTAGGTGATACAGATGTGTTATTAGTTAATGAAGACTTACCAGACTTTGTGAAAATGGACAATTCCTAGTAAGGCTTAATGGTGAAATTGTGTACGACTTATGTGTATAATTATTCTGACAAAGAGACTAGTGCATGCCGGCATAAATTCTGTAAAGGGAATTGTGATTACTAACCCTTTACTAACCTAAGTGAAAAAGCATTTGTCTCTGCTGTGACACAAAGAGTTAAATTAGAAGGGGAAGTAAATAATAATTTCCTCATTGTAGGGACAGGTTACTACAGATATTAAGAAATATAGGGTGTTGTAGCAGTAACAGGAGATAAGTTAGGAAGGACAGATGTCCTGCAGCACAAAATAGTCATAGAAGATGGTGCTAGACCTTTTTATATACCTAACTACAAACTTCCAATAAGTCAAAGACCCATTGTAGACGAGATGGTTGAAGAGATGAAGAGATGGGTTATGTGCCTTCTAAGTCACCTTATAATTCCCCTTTACTGCTAGTTCAAAGAAAGACGGTACATGGAGGATGGTAATTGATTACCGTAAATTGAATTCCCACACCATCCCTGATCGAATGCCAATGCCAGTCATTAATGACATGTTAGCGCAATTAGGAGGTGCCAAGGTTTTTTCTAGCCTCGATCTACTGAGTGGATATTGGCAAGTTCCTCTTGATGAAGAATCCAAGCATCTCGGCATTCAGTACTCTAAAGAACATTTGCAATTTGAGGTAATGCCGTTTGGTCTTACTTCGGCTCCTTTAACGTTTGCACGTTTAATGCTGCAAATCTTGGGAGATGTTGAAGACGTATCGGTTTATCTTGATGATGTAATAATTGCTAGTAAGGATGTAGAGAGTCATTTCAAGACAATAGAGTGGTATTAGATAGGCTCAGAAAGGCCGGTTCTAAAGGTAAGAGGTAAAATGTCGGTTCTGAAGAAATCTCTAGAATATCACAGGACATGTTATCAGTGAACATGGTTTGAAAGAAAATACAGAAGGAAAGATTAAGGCTATTGTAGACTATCCAGCCCCAGAAATTTGAAAGGCACTAAGAAGATTCTAGGTATGGTAGGGTGGTATCGACCTTTCATAAAGGGTTGCTATAGCAAAACCATTAACTGAGTTAACTAGGAAAGATGCTAGCTATGAGGTGGAAAGATGAACGGAAGCAGCGTTCAAGAAAACACTAAAGGATATGTTGATAACAGATCTATCTGGTTATCCAGACTTCGAAGGAATTCTGCGCCAGCTGTGATGGCTTCAAGTACAGGACTAGGTGCCGTCTTGATGCAAAAGGATAAAACAAGGATGAGGACTGTATACTATGCCAGTAGAGTTTTGAATCAGCTGAAAGAAATTACAGTAACAAGAAAGGGAATGTTTGGCATTAGTCTGGGGATTACAGAATTTAGACACATTTTGCTAGGACATAAAATTAATGTTCTTACAGATCATAAACCCATTTGTGATCTTTTCAAGAAAAAGGAGCTTTACCAATAATGAAGTTTCAATAGATGGTTCGTTGGCGTATTAAATTTGCCCACGAGTTTAGATACATACCTGGTAGATATAACATTAGCTGACCTTGTATCTAGATCACAAGAGAGAACGAAACAAATTACTGCACTCATAATTTCGCCTTCAGTTTGTCCAAATCACAGACTTAGATTTAGACAAAGTTCTTCAGGAACAACAAGGATTCTAGAATAAGGAAGTAATTCGTAACCTCTTGCAAAGGTGAGAAAAATTCAGAAGTTCAATTGATAGATGGGTTGTTGTATAAGACTTCAGACGGAGCAAATGCTTGTTCACGTTTGTACATTCTAATACACTAATACAAGACGTTTTAGAAGACAACATTCATACAAGTTATCAGGACATCCTGGAATTAAGAAAACATAGCCAGAACAATCACTAGAAACTATTTTTGGCCTCGATGTGAGTGAAGATGCTACTCGATTTGTTCCAGAAATTGTACCCTATGTAATATACATAAGGGAATATCAACGTCAAGGCTCCTCTGGAAATGTATCCTTCGAGAATTAAATCCTTTTCAAGTAGTCACAATGGATTTCTTAGGTCCATTCCCGAACACCATCAGAGAAATAAACAGATTTAGTTTTCGTGACTATTTGACCAGATACGTAGAAATTGTTCAACTAGAAACAGAGAAGCATCAACGGTGGCAGAAACCTTTAAAGTCTAGAATTATAACCAGACATTCATGTCCTCCAGGTTTTGCTCTCAGACAATGCTGCTGGATTTACTAGTGACATTCTAACGAATTTGTGTGACACATGAAATACAGAAATGTCAAATAACAGCATATAAGCCAAGCTCAAATGGAACGTGAAAGAGCCAAATCGCAAGATAAAAGGATGTTCTGAAAACATTGGTAACTAGCACTGAAGACTGGGACTTGACTACATAGAACATACAATTTACTCTAAACAACACAGTAAATGAATCAATAGGAGAAAATATCATTTCCTGTTGTATGGCTACCAAAGAATGCAAATTCACTTTTGGATGATGCACTTACCACCCAGACGTACATGCAACTACGGGACTATATTGGCAGAACCAAGACGTACGTACGAGACCGTTAAGTCACAGGGCTAGATTAAAGGAGTTATAAAAAATCTAATGATATTACAATAACAGATCCACCATACCCTCGTTAAGGTAGGACCCAACTGAAGTTTATGCTCAATCATGTTCTTGAAGGACCTAATATTAAAGTATCACCAAAATTTCGAGGTCATATAGAGTTTTTAGAAGTTTTGAAGTTGAATAAATTCAAGTTAATGCATGAAATTACCTTGAAAGAATCCATTGTACATTGGAACCACATTAAAGTAGTTCATTCCAGAACCTTGGTCGTCTACCAGTTAAAAGGATTTGTCCAATAAAGATAAGATAGATAATAAAATAGAATCTTCAATGACCCCAAGGTATAATTTGAGAGAAGAAAGGTAATGGCAAGTGCAATGGTAAACAAATGTAGTTGATAAGATTTTACTGCTTAATAACATTATTTCAGCAAATGGATTGTATGGTGGTTGGCAGTGAGTCAAATTGTGAACTCACTCGTACAACTAAGGAAGGAGCCATCATCAAGGGCATGGCAGGAGTAAAAAGATGATACAGGACTAGCCATTGTTAGATCAGACGGACTCCATTATCGATCAGAGAGCAGTTAATCCAGCTGAGCAATCAGATACAGGCAGGATTACAAAGTGTCAGATAGAAATTTGTACGACATGCTCTCCAAGTTGCAGAGGACATCGATAGTGTTATGCCAAGGAAAGTAGTAAACGATCACTCATACCCTTTATAGGCGTCGCTTTACCTGTAATCTCTTTGGAGTGGCGACCGATGGTAATGTTGAAGGCTAAGGAAAGAGTGGCACAACTTGAATTGGGCTTCTGAGCAGGAGCACTGTCTATAATAAAGTATTAGGAAATGTCAATCAAAATCAGAAAATGATCACAGTGCTGAAAGAATTTGTGAATAGTGCCCTCCATAATGTTTCATCAGAAATTGCTAAATTCCTTCAAGCAGAAATGATGGAGCAACTGCTCATAGAAACAAGTAATTTCCTTCTGGAATACAAGGAATTACTCAATGCAATCATGATGGCAGGTAAAAACCTGCTGTCGCCTCTGATAACCCCTAGTGAAATTGAAGCCATTATTCAGAAGTATTGTTGTAGAACAATCATGAAGCCACTAATTGAAAATGAGAGTGGACTATTATGGCCTGATCACGGTAGAAAGTGATAGCCAATCAAATTATACTAGTAGTCCCTTTCAACAATCCAGACGTCAACTCATTGATGTCGATATCCATTCCCAATGGTAGTAGATAATAAGTCCATTGTACTAGAAGGAACAGTTCGACACTTTGCCCCTTGCAGCATGATTCTTTCCTAGTGACTGAAATTCCCGAACAAATTCAGGGAATGTGTCATGCTTGATGATGATGTATATGTTTGTAACATTGCCAGATTTCTATGAACCATTGGAGTGCTCTTCATTGCTAGATGATCTTGTAAACAACAAGAATGGTAAGAACCATTGTAAATATATACCGTTTGCAAGAAACTTTCAGGCTCAATCATTGATGATGAAATTTTTGTGTTCTCAGCAAACAGATTGAATGCTAAGATTGACTGTAAGTCAAACAAAACAGAAGTAGTTTTCATTAACGTACACTCATTTTCATCTGCTTGTGAATTGATTATTTTACATAATTTGTATTACAAACCTACAGTCTTCACGACATACAGTTTGAATTTCAGTAAAAGTGTACATCAGTTTGCAGTTATTAACGAATTTCAACTTTCAGAACTGGAATTGGAGACATTCACAAAGCTAGAAGGAGTTCATACTTTCTTTCATATATATAAGACCGAATTTCTCCTATCATGTCATTCATAAATGTCATTCTTTGGTACTGTTTGCTTTCATTTCTTTTATAATTGTCAGAGGGTGATATTGAATAAGCTTACCTTAATCAAAGACATGATGGACAGAATCCTTCTAGAGAGTGATAGCGTTTACCATTGACTTGCACTTGAACATTTGATGATTGATTTTTTATTTTTTGCAATTTGCAGTTGATAACCAGAGGTAATAGGCATTTGATATATTTACTTTACCATAATTTTCTGCATTAGTTTGGTATTGATATTCAAATTCATGCTTATATTGTTTGTGTTTAGCACTATGATGCATTATTTCTTGCAGTTATTGCTTGATGACAAAGTGTGAAATTGAAGTAATTGACTATTAGAAATTATTGACATTAGAGTAATTGACTATAGTCAAGTTGAGTTGGTTATCTACTTGCATTGTAGTCAATGCTGGTAGGTGACCGAGTGATGTTATGCAGTGAATAGAGCAAGTTGCTGATCGGGATTATAGAGAGAGAGAGGGCTGATGTTGATAGTTTAAAATGATGAGTCAAGGGACCAGAAGTAAATTGAGAGCTAACCATAACAAACCTTCAAGATGTGGAAAGGAAGGAGGAGTTAGAGGATAGACTAAAGAAGTGAAAAGGTCAGCAAAATTGACTGATTTGTCCTTGCCAAAAGTGGGAATTAAGATTGAACCATTAAAATCGTAGACGTCCTCAAGGAGGCGAGTTTTATTCAACATAGGTCAGGTTCATTCTGATCAATTTTTAGCCAGAGTTGCCCGAAAGCAAGTGCTGGGTAGAAGTTGTATCACTCGCTCCTCTCTTAACATCAAGAAAATTCTAAGTCCAGGGTGGCTGGCCAGAGTGTGATATAGTAGAGAGTTAAGAGATAAAACTTGTGAAAAAACCGTGCGGAGAATACTTACCCCTCTGATATATGAAAAATTATTAATAGACAATATCAACCTAACACCGAGTCCCTGCGTTGCTATCAAGTGAAGTCTACAGACACGGTCGTTCCTTATGATTGCAACGCAATGTAAAGAAAAACTAAACCGCATAATATATATATATATGTATATATATATATATATATATATATATATATATATATATATATATGTATATATATATACATATATATATATATATATATATATATATATATATATATATAAATCATCAGCACACAATCACGTGTGCTTTCACCTGAGACCTGGTTCACAATCCTGACGTGAGTCAGAAATTTATATATATATATATATATATATATATATATATATATAATATATATATATATATATATATATATATATATTATATATATATATATATATATATATATATATATATATATATATATATGGAACAAATGCAGAGTGAGGTTCAGGCCTGCCACTATAGTCCTAGTAATCATTTTCTGCAGTGGGCATTTCAGAAGGAATATAACCTAACCAGACATGTCCACTAGGTTCTTTTATTTATCGTTTCTTCCATTTAGTAACTTTTTATTTAGATAACTTTTTACCCTTTCTAAATATAGACATATGAAAAATGAAATAAAGTAGATATGAACTTTACAGAAATGAAATGGTATGCACCTTCCCTCAAATTCTTCATCTCGGCATCAACATGTTTTATTATTTTCGCACTTTTATATCAATTTTTCTTATCAATGTCAGTCAGGGCTCTGAAGAAATTCAGCTTTCTGTGGGTGTATATTATTATTATTATTATTATTATTATTATTATTATTATTATTATTATTATTATTATTATTATTATTATTATTATTATTATTATTATTTGTAAATGTGGCAACAAGATTTTTGTGGCCCTCTTACATTCATCCGCATCAAGAGAGCTGGCCATTGCCAATTTTATTGGCATAGATCGAACAGAAAAAGGGCTTTAGATTTGCGTGAGAATTCTTATGATCGATGATTATGTCTTCTTTCTGTCCTTCGCCTGAAGAAAAGGAAAAATGGACCACACAAGAATATTTCTTTTTTGTTCTGAGGGGAATCAGGGAAGCAGCTCCTGATGACGGGACGCTTTCAAGTTTAGTCGTAATTTCAGAGCGCATAAAAATATATGAAACTTCTCCAGACATATCTGTTTCTACTGGTATGACCGTTGATGAAAGGGAGAATATGAGTAAGCAAAAGTGTGCGAATGTGGGCTGCCATATTCATCTTAACAGATGAATTAATAGCAAGGAATTTTATCATTAAATCTCACTTCCTTTCTCTCTCCCCATCTCTGAGGGAAATGCAGTAATATGAATTATCTGCATGCCCTCTCTTGCATAAATAAAACGTCGCTTTCGAAGATAAAAAGTTCTAAGGTTTTGAAATATAAAAAGCTCAAATGACGAGACCAACTGGGATATATCATCTCCATTTTGGGATATCGGAGAAAACACAATGGAAAAGGCGTGCAATTCCAAATCCGTGGAAGCAATAAGTGAAGATTTTCTTGAATGCACCATCAATTTCTGCCGTTTTCAAGTTGAGTCATCATTAAAATAACAAAATTTTCTGGTAAGTTAATCTTAAACTGTCATTTGATATTATTTGCTAACCTATTTTGGCCCTATGTCAAATCTTAGAAGCAAATAAAAGGAAACATTTTCTTTTTCAATATAAGGCAGTTGATTTATTACTTATTAAATTAGATATCCAAGACGCCATATCTTTTATCGTTATTTGTTATTGCTATAGAAGGTCTTTTGAGAATATTGCTGTTCAGACAGTTTCTGGAGTCATCCAGAGTGAAGCATGAAACATGAGACAGGAAGTTAGAATTATATATCCAGCGTCGGTCTCAGAGGGATTTGAAAACCTTACTAATACACTATGCACGCATTCAAAATTTTAGCTCATGCTTTTGACTGCTGTAACTCTGAAGTGTCTAGTGTCACACTTATAAAGCTTCAATAATTAAAAAATATGGTTTACCGTTAACATTTGCAAATAAAGACCTTGAATGATTGGTACAACAGAGATGGCCTATGCATTTAATATCAAACAGTTATTCTGACATGTTGATTAATTAATTTAACACTCCCAAAAATTCATTAAAACTGAAATTATTACAAATTGTTGTCTGCATTATGTATATTTGCTTTTTATTTTGAATATTTTTTTTAACTGGTGTGGATAAGAATTTCGATATGCAAATTTCATAATTATGGGGAATGACATTTAAGACGAATATGTAAATAAGGTCTTAGTTGTAAATATGTAAATATGGTCTTAGTTGTAAATATCCATCTGTCTATGTATCTAGGAGTCTGAAACAAGAAGAGAAAATAAAAAGCTCCAGCATTCTACAACTCACTTGACGGTCCAAGGACCAGAAATGTTTCCCTACGCTTTCAGCCTTTAATAAAATTTCCAGCGAAATTCACATTCCGTTAAGATCTTTTTTATTACTGCTATTATTCATTCTAATATCCTTTAATGCGCTTGGACAGTCTCACAGGCT